>NC_080572.1:83289684-83592600 GCF_030247185.1 Malaya genurostris | reverse complement strand
CTGTTGTTTGAGGACAGCGGGTCTAACTAGAATGAGTAAGAATCTTACTTCTATTAATATATTCGTACAAGTTCACTTTCTTGTGTCTAGATTATAGCGGTTTTGATCTTGAGTTGAATAAATCGAAACAAAATATGGGGCATTCCACGCAAAATCAGCCACCCAACATTTTTTTTTATCTAACTATTTTTTTCTGTAAAGAACTTGAAAATATTCGACACGCATTTTCTTATTTCTATATGATACGTGAAATTTTCGAGATACGTTTTTTTTAAATTTCGCGTTTTCAAAAAAGAGCCTTTTTTCAACAGCCTATACTGTAAAATCTAATAAAGATACAAAAATTCGTCCAAGAAATGAAATGTGAGTCTTTTCCTTAGTTTTCAATTAAGCGATTCCATAAAACAACCTTTAAATATAATATAATGAGAAAAGTTAAAAATTAATAAAAAAAATTCAAACCTGGGCCTAATTTTTTTTGTTGAAAAAAAAGCCTTAGGGGTTTAACTCAATCTTGGCAAAGTTTCAGAGTGGAAAGATCAATACTTTCGGAGCAGTGAATTTTTCAATTACGACCCGCACGCGCGGAGCGTACCGCAGCGCAATTCGCTCGGATACGGGCTTAACTTGCCGACACATGTCGCGCCACAGATCGAATCCTAACTTTGTCAGTTTATTGTTAGCAACGTTTCAGGCAGAAAACGAGTAAAATTGGGACAAAGGATTTACGTGAGTAATAAAATAATGTTGACATAAAGTTTTTGAACAGTTGCAATTTTTCTATGATCTGATTTTTCTGGCTTACAAAAACTCAATATTTCAAACGTGTCCTGGGAGGAGAAAACTTTCATTTTCAATTCCTTGTCTCCGTGCGGCTTAACATACCAGAAATAGTTCTACATTTTTCGAAACGATTTTTAAGAAATTTCTCTTCTTTTACATAATCTTCCGAACATTTGTATATAACTGAAATATTTGGTAGAAGAGATGCTTTCCTAGCCCACTCGTACAATTCATTCGCTGTCGAAATTTTGTATCTTTATTTGATTTTACAGTATAGGCTGTTGAAAAAAGGCTCTTTTTTGAAAACGCGAAATTTCATAAAAACATATCTCGAAAATTCCACGTACCATATTGAAATAAATTGAAATAGTTAGATGAAAAAAAAAATTTGGGTGGCTAATTTTGCGTGGAATGCCCCATATGTACTTTTTGTACAAACCAAAAACCCCTAAGTGTTCAAATACTGCGGCGGCCAGTAGTCGATCTCAAACGTTTTCGCTCGAGAGTCAGGTAGGATATGGCACCTAGTGAAATGTCCTTAAAGTGTCACATAAATTGTGTGAACTTCGCGTCTGTTCAACGGTTCAAATTGAACTGTTAGACGGAGATGACGGTTAAACTGCTTTAAGCACTGATGAGCCGAAGGCGAAACGCAACGAAATCGAAACAATACATGTACTTTTTGTACAATCCAAAAACCCCTCAATGTTAAAATCTAGTATCGTTAAAGCCTTTATCAAAATTCAAACTTTTTTTTTATTTCAATTCAAAAGGTTTCACCCTTATAGTTAAAACTGCCTTGCTGATCCTGTGTGTGTGTGTGTTGAATTGAGTCGGGAGCTCAAGTGAACTACGTGAAAGGCGATGGTCTTACCCATCACGCTATGCCTGTCCCTCCAACATCGAGGTGCAATGAATCTAGTACGACACTTAGGGTAAAGTGTTATAATATGCCCCCCTTAACCGTTGTGCACTCGAAAAAAAAAACACCTTTAACCACCCGAATGGGTACCCGGGTACCCATTTTTTTAAATCGCTGTAAGTTGAGCATTTTTCAACCGATTGAAGTAATTTTAGCACTGTTGGATTCAGGAACTTAAGCTCTTTGGGATTGGTACCCATAAAGATGGACATGGTGCTCCTGGTTCCCAGGAACCCGGATATCCTAAATGAGTTCCGACATCGAGGCATTTATACACGGATTTCACGTATTTTTGTAATCTTATCTAAGAATTGCTATATGAAATCAAGTGCTATGCTGAGTTGTTATGTTTATATATTTCAGGGGGCATCCGTTATGTACGTAACATAAAATTTTGAATTTTTCTACCACTCCTTTCCCCCTTTGTCGAGCATTTCTCAATCTTTTCACCATGTATTGTCACGTATTTTTGAAACCTCTCCCCCCTAAACGCGTGACGTACTTTATGTATGTTCCCTTATATACTTCACTTTCTTATCTTCAGTTTGAAAATTATTATGTACTTCAGGCCTATTGCGAGGAGCACGCAATACAATTTTTAATTCTGGCAACAAACATTTCGAAACATCACGAAGTTACTTCCCAAACAGTTTCGTTCTCATTTATATTTCCTTTTTTTCGTTCTATGAGAGTAAGTCCAGAATAGGCCAACTACCCTTTAGATGACGTCATTTTTCTACAAAAGGTTCATTTTGGTACGGCCTTTCTCAAATAGCTGGTTTGGAAAAGTTTCAAATTAGTAAATGACATTTATGGTGGAAAACACAAGTGTCGGAACATTCTACGGAAATCCGGATTAACGGGAACCAGAAGAACCTACTACAGCAATATACACGGCCATCGAAAAGTGGATAAATTTCTGAATTTACCCGTACTGAAAAAATTCAAATCGGATGGAATTTGCCTTAGTTACAAGCATTTTTATTTGTGGGTACCCGGGTACCCATTCGGGTGTTTACGTAATAAAAAAAATTTGAGCCCCCCCATTCGACCCCCCTTACTGTAAAATGAAAAGTCAAAGCATGAGAAGTTATGGTCCAACTAGTTCTTGGAATTGACCGAATTGCAGAATCTTAGTTTAAACCTAACTCAGAAATTTCTTATTTTGAAATTCGAAAAGGTACCCGGGTACCCATTCGAGTGCATAAGGGTTAAGAAAACATTGAGATATTTCCAAGTGTATTGATATATTTTCCTCGAGAATGTAAGTATTTCATTACAATACGTATGAGGAACACAATTTTCAATGACTCCAATGGAAAAGATGAGAATTGATTGATATAAACACATTTTCCAAAACGGCCACATTCTTAGTTTTTTTCGCTCGCCTCAGACATAATGCCCCAGCAGCCGTAAAATATGTCTCACAACAAATCAGTGGCATGACACACAACAAAAGACATTTTATCCCACAAAAATGATGCATTATGCTTCTTGAAATGTCCATAAAGTTACTGTTTTGAGATAATCAGTATGTCAAATAAATTGCGGATAAAACTTCTATTTAGTCGAAGCAAAACCTTACATCGAAAAGCTGCCAAATGAAATTTTTGGTTTTTTCATACTTCCCTGCAAACGACAACCACCAAACTTGCATAGCAGAAAGATCCTACGAAAAGATAGTGTTAGTGATAAAACTTTGGTTCAGAAAAGTCTTCAATGCTTAAGAAAGGAAAGGGGGCATTTTGGCTAGCAAGGGCGCTTTATAAGACTTTCCCCTACTGTCTTCGTTGAGGGAAAGTATGTAGCCATATATTAACTCAAGCTGAAATTTGTATTCGTTACAATCCGAAATCCCATCTGGAGAAATTAAATGTATTTTTCTGTTTCAACTTAAAAGATAAATTGGCCAAGAGCCGAAACGAACATTCGCATCACTATATAAAATTTATCGCTCCAGTCAGACATATGTATTTCAATCGCACTTGGAATAATGGCCCTCATTGATGAATAGAAGAAGTGCAATGTAGCAGTTTTTCATCGCTTTCGATTCGATGAAAAAAAATCTGGCAAATTGTCCCTCCAGGAGCAATCTGTTCCAATCCATTCATCCCTCTCTATCGGCCGTACACGGCAAGCGCCATAGCTAGGAGCGAAATTCGGGTTCGTCGGGTTGCAAACTGACGTTGCACTATTGTACACATACACAATAGCGTTTCGGTGGCAACAAATCTCGCTATTATTGTAAAGCTCTGGTGAGTGCTAGAATACATATATCTGTCGAATTCATGCATGTCCGGGAAAAAGGATATGTTCGTAACAGGACGATATATAGACTTTAGCTTTGACAGTTCATCTATTTGTCAATCAGATACATTTCACGCGTTTGTCGGAATAAAATACACAAAAATGTAATCAATCGGGGAACGTCTGAATTGTGCCTTCCTACGGAGCCAACTACTGCGATCGGTAGAGACAAACTTCGAGTCGAATTCATTTCCCAGAAGTACCTACTGATTTACGCTTCAATAGACGGAGTGAATCGTGCAGTAAACTTTCAGCTCTGGCACGCTGGGAGTTATCGATAGTATCGCACACTACTGCGATGAATAAGAAAATGTTACTTACCCCGCCTGGGAAAAAACAGCAATGCTTCCGCTCGATATGTTTGCCAAATGTCATCTGCAGCAGCGAGAGACGCATCCAACACGTTTCCAGTATATCGCATTCGCACGCCAGCGGGTGGTTCCGTCGGGCGGATTCTCTGTTGGAAGATGGAAAAGATGGACCATAGATTAGCAGTTTCTTCGTCTTGTTTATGGCCGCAGTAACCGGACTAGCATTAAATTGACTTTTTGTTTCAGGAGAATCTATCATATAGCGATGGTTATACAATATTCTCTTGCGGTTCGTACAAGAACGACTGCACGTCAATTGTACTTCAAGAAGCAAGCATGTCAACCATTACGAACAGTCATGAATTAATTTTCACATTTAATTCAGCATGCACAGGGTGGCAAGTGAATTGCCGATTTCAATTTCCCGGTTTTTCCCGGTTTTCCCGGTGCGCGAGACAAAATATTCCCGGTTTTTAGAACCGTTTTTATCGCATATCCAAAAGAACATCGAGAGTTGAGAAATAAAGTATTTTTTAGGTATCTCGATTTAGAAATAGGAAATATTCATTATGCCAAGTGCACGTAACAATGGAAAGACGTCGTTCTTGGCTTTCTCATATAGATAAGTTTTGCAATCACGAGTGAAGATAATAAGCTGAGGACTTTCAAAACGTTTTTGTTTTAGTATGAGGATTTGCTTAATAGAAGATTTGAGATTTATATAATCCTTGGAACGACGTTTAAAAAACTCATCCACAATTTGTCCATATTATATTGTCCATCCATATTCATCTTTAGAACCAACAGTACCACCCAGCTTAATGTATTCCATCTTTATTTCGTCTGTTACTTTGCTACTAATGTTATTCGTATGTACTAGCACTTCAAGATAAAAACTCAATCTTTTTGACTATTTCAAGTTAATGCGAGGTAACAGTAGGATTAAAACAAGAAACATAGCAACATCACGAAGGAATACAGCATGAACATTTTTGAAATTTTGTCTAAAAATCAACGCATTTTATTCAGACTTTATATGCTCTCTTCAATAGTTCTCTTAAGTGCAGCTTTTACCCCAAATTCGATTATTGTTAGTGTTTTCTAGGTAGCCAGAAATATCATCAGTCATTTGAAAGCCAAATAAGAATAATAAAGAATTAAATTTTAAGCCTTATAACTAAAATTGAAATTGGTATTATCCGAATTATTCAGTCTTTTGAAAAACTACCACTAAATAAGTCTTGTTACTCTTGCGTTTTTGAAGACTTTCGGTCGTAATTTTTTCGGTGTTTGGTGTTTTGGTTTGGGTATCTAGATAGCATTCGGGTGGGTTTGCGTTACGGAGTTAGGTTCCTCTTGCGTTTGTGAGGATTTTTGGTCGTGACACTCAAAGACATTCGAGTAGATTGGCATCTCGGAGTAGTTTAAGGAGTGCATGTTCGTTGTCCGGGTTGTTGCTGAGTACCTCGCGGATCGAGCTGGGCAGACTGTGATGTCTGCGAAGACCGTGAAATTTGGGGCAGTTGATGAGAATGTGTTCAACTGAGAGCCTGACGTTGCATATGGGGCAGGATGGTGGTTGACAATTTGAAATGGTGTGTGCATGGGTAATTCTGGTGTGGCCGGTTCGCAATCTGGATAGGGCTCGTTGCTCCATCCGGCTGCTTCTATCGATCCATTTGTCGGGTTCACCTTTAATTTTTTGGGTGTGCCCTGAGGATGCTCTCCAGGTTCTGATGAAGTGGTGTAAAGCTTTTGTATTGACGCATCTGATGAGGTCCATAGCTGGGACCGTTCTGGTAAGGTAGTGGTTGTTGGACCTGCCTAAAGCTGCGAGTGCGTCGGCTTCTTCGTTGCCGGGGATTCCAGAGTGTCCGGGTATCCAACAGATGATCGTCTGGTTGTTGCACTGTTCCTCTATTGCTTGGATGAAGGGGTGTAGGGAATTGCCTGTTTCGAGGGCGGTGAGGACTGCCAAGGAGTCGGATAGAATTATCGTTGGAGTGTTGGGGGGTTTGGATTTGATTGCGTAGAGGATTGCTGAGGCTTCAGCCGAGAATACTGAGCATGATGAGTGTAGCCGAAAGTTGTGGTTGGATGTTGTGCTGTAGATACCGGCTCCGACATGTTCGTTCAGTTTGGATCCGTCGGTAAAAATTTGATGATGATAGGGGTAGTTCTCTTCTATTAGTCGGTGCAAGTGGGTTCGGACTACGTTTGATTGTGTTCCTGCCCGGAGGGTGCGGGTTAAACTGGTGTCGATGCGTGGAGTTTTGGCAAACCATTCCCGCCGGATTAAAAATTATACCTACCGGCAGCGTAAACAAACAGCTAAGCGTTTTGTACAATAGCACCGACAGCAGCTGACAATCACTCGGACACCTAAAATAAAGACCAAAATGAATACACCGATCGAATTGTCGAACAAGTGGTGTCAGCAATAATAATCATACAGCACACCGCTCCGATTCACCGACCGAAGCGCATATCGATCAATTTCCGATACCGAAGCCCAAACCATCCAGTTCAACATCGCCAAGAGTATTAGTCAGTCGCATTCAGAATGGGCTTTTTTTCATCATCCGAAGAAGAGAATAACCGTGCCGAGATACACGGAAACACTCTGCTAACCATAGTGGAAACACAAAACAAACACTCGGAGGAATTCTCCAAACAATCAACGGCGGTAATAATTCTCATCATACTGGTCACCATCCTTATCCTGCTCATCATCATGAGGAGCATCCTGAAAATGCTAAAAAGAAAATGGACCAATGAAGGAATGAGGACGGCCCAGTCCATAGCGAGTATCACCAGAGTCTGAACGGAAACGCACCGATATCCTCACCTGAACACACCCGGCCGTCCAATCCAACACAGTCCTACTCCACACAGTCCGGAGCTCCACAAGTCCAGAGTCATTAAAAATAAAAACAACGGCAGGCCCCACTATCTTGAACCATTAAACAGACCTTAAACATCAACCAAACAGAAAACGGCTGATCACGCAAATCGAGTCGACGACCAACACGAAGCAGCTCAAAGTTATAAAGAAAGCACACAATATTGCAACCAAGGTCGGACAACGGCATCTATCAGCCAGAATTACAACTAAGCAACACGGGGGAACCCTATCTCCACAACGAACGGCCCAAGGACAACGACACCTGCAGGTCACTTTCTTAACAGAGTCGACCCCCAGACGAAAAACTTTGAGGATCATCCACAAGGAAATCAAAGGAATTATATTTCAATATATTATAAACAATACAATGTAGCTATATCAAATGAAATGTAATTATAAATCCTATCCATCCCACTCATCCCCAAACTCCCCTCCCAACACTATATCACCTCGGCGAATGACCAAACGGTTAAAGCCGAGGCTCTAAATAAACGAATAATAATAATAAGTCTTGTTAATGCTTTCTGCAAAATTAGTAGTTCTTAAGACTCTTAGGATTCAAACTAGGAGTGTTTTCTAGAGATGAGCAAAACCGTTCATTAAAAAGAATAGTTCAAAACTTAATAGTTCTACCGAAAGAATTAGTTCTGTTGAACTGTTCTTTCGTTCTTCTTTTTTATACATCATTTGTTTTATCCTGGTTTTAACCTTTTTAGTTTCGTTCTTCTGAAATTTTGTGTGTTTCTTCAAAAATAATATGAGAACTACAGATTACAGATTCAATAATAGTGAGTACTCTTTGCATGTATTCCTACCAACAATCATTCTCTTTTTATACGTTATCAAAGGTCATTGCAAACGGTGGACAAGGTCAAAGTCGACAGTTTTTTTTTAAATTTTGTTAATCCTATTGAAATCAATACCAAGATTACAACACAAGTATTGCCTCAAGATGACATTACTGAGACAAATTATGATGAAATTAGGAAAATCATTAGCCCACTCAAAAACATGAAGGCATTTCATAATTTTATTAAACATGTTACCTGATGTTTCTTTTGAAATCATATTATGCAAACTTATTCTGAAATTTAATAAAAATCCAGCAAAAGCATCCGTTCGATGTGCTGTTGTTGATAACAACTAAGAAATGCTTTCTGATCCATTGAAAATGGCTGCCAATTATGTACCATAAAACCTGTGTGGGATACTACGATGTTTCAAAACTTTTACTGAACTTCTCACTTAAACACAAAATGGAGTATTACCTTCAACTTTTCATTTGTTTAATCAGGAAAATCATAATTTACTAAGATTAGGGCTAGTAATTTTTTCCCGGATTTGCACTAAAATTCCCGACTTTTTCCCGGTTTTTCCCGGTGAAACGAAATTCCCGACTTTTTCCCGGTCACTTGCCCCCTGATCATGCATGATTTTGATAAACGGGAAAAATATTTTTCAACTTTTTTAGATGTTTATATCCTCTTATAAACAGAAATTCTAAGCTCTGTCTGAAAAAATAAATTTTTAATTTATAAACAAATTTTCAGACCAGTCATGCTTTATGCCGTACCAATTTGGTCAAGTTGTTGTCCCACCAGGAAGAAAACGCTTCAAAGGGTTCAAAATAAAATTATGAAAATGATTTTGAAGCGTCCTCCCTAGTTTAGTACAAATGAGTTACACACACTCACAAATATAGAACCATTAGATGTAATGTCACATCATATTATAAGTGTATTCCGACAAAAATCGGTGCAATCTTCAATTGAATCTATTCGCTCTCTGTGTTAGTTAGTAAGTTAGTATATAAGTTCCTTTTCCCCATTACACAATACAGGTAGGTTTACAAGTTTCCCTACACAAAAATCACAGAATTGCGGAAGCAAATCTTCATGGTAATAATAGGTCCCGAGACAATTCGTTTGAAGCGGAGTTAGTATCCAAGCATGCTTTCGTTTCAAAACTAAGCCAGTGTAAATGAGAATAAAGTAGTTTTCAACACATAGAAAAAATCGGGTAAATTTATGTCTTTATAGATGCACATAAAAGAAGCGTTGTAATCCACATAAATTTACAATTCATAGCATGTAAAGATAAATCATATCGTTAACTTCATGGTCAATTTAGCTGATGTTTACATCGATACAGATACAATAATTATATTGACATGTTAATATATGTAATATTATGTCATCACTGAAGAAGTTACGGCATGCTTGAATTTACGTCAAGTGTAAATTTTATTTTTGTCGTGAACACTTTCTTTACTATGGGGCGCCTTTTCAAAATTTACCCTCTGAGAGAGTGATAAGTTCGGAAATATGATCACAATTTTATGAGCAAAATTTTCAGTTGTGTGACATAATCTTAAACAATTCAAAATTAAACTTTTCTGAAATGTTTGATATAAACGAGTATCAAAAAGGATAATTCACATGGCACGTTTGTCTTCCTCGTATTTTGAAAGCTCATAGCTCGCTATTTTTATAGCCGTTAGGATCGCCCATTAGTGAAAAAGTTACAAACGAAATCACGTAAAAAGAAACCTCTTAACAAAAATTGGATCAGTTTGGATTCTATCGCCACTGCGAGCAGTTGTATTGTGTGTCGTTTACAAAGCTAGTTTCGCTTCCGACAAGAGTGATTACGTCACAGCTGCCATTTGTTTGCATTGGTGAAAAAACAACGAAAAGAGGACAACGGTGGGGAGCATCACACAAAATCAGCTAAAAGTTTTCTAAAGAACTATTAGGATTTCTTGCTCGCAAATCGAAGGTAAATATCC
Source organism: Malaya genurostris (assembly GCF_030247185.1). Lineage (NCBI taxonomy): Eukaryota > Metazoa > Arthropoda > Insecta > Diptera > Culicidae > Malaya > Malaya genurostris. Next base: position 83,582,584 of record NC_080572.1, on the reverse strand, counting down.
TCAGTTTAGTGCAAATCTAGAACAGTTTGATTAGATTTGTGCACTTTTAGCTGGGTGAAATTCTTAGTAATCGAGATCAAGTGAAGCCTTCTTTGTTTTTGCGAAAAATGTGAAAAAATGGAATGCTTGCATAATTCATACAATTAATCAACTAATTGATATTCGGCAGTGTTAAGGAACATGTCAGTTGTTTTCGTATTCACGACATCCAGTTATGTCTCTGACATTACCCACGCGCCTTTGCTAATAGTGTACCTTTCTCATATAGAAAGGTTATGCAATCGCTGTGGAGACCGACTTTTTAACCGAGGCCCGGAGGGTCGAGTTTCATATACAATTCGATTCAGTTCGTCGAGATCGCAAAATGTCTGCGTGTATGTGACAAATAATGTCACTCAATTTTCTCAGACGTGACAGAACCGATATTCACAAACTAAGATTCAAATGAAAAGTCTAATGGTAAAAGAAAGTCACTCGTTTTTCTCAGAGATAGCTGAACCGATTTTTACAAACTTACAATAGAGTATGCTATTGAATTTCATCTTGATCCGTCCTTAAGCTCTGGTATTACAGGGTAATATGCGCAAGTTCAAAAGAAAATGTGCACTCAATTTTATCAGAAATTTCTTAACCGATTTTAACAAACCAAGATGCAAATAAAAGGTCTTGGAATTATTTAAAAAGTTTCCGAATTCGGTTCTGATCCGAGTTCCGAGTTGGCGAAATACATGCAAATGCAAAACGTTTCACCCACTTACTCACTAACTGTTTCGACTTTTGCATGTATTTCGCCGCGGCAGCTTGGGTCATTTTGGAACCTTTCGGGTGCGAGCACAAAAAACTCAACGCGGTACTCATTTTGGAAAAATGCTGAGATCGAACTGTAAACAATAGCCAGCTGATTTATTCTCGCATTGGATTTAAGCTAAACATACATACATACGGGATGCAGAACGACAGTACGAATCATAGTACCTGATCAGTGAAGCTTCAAATTATCTGGAGAAGTCGTATTTGAAAACATCCCTTGATGTATATTTCCCTGTTCATCAAATCAGTTGTGATGAAGGGTTGCGAAGTATTACCGCCGTCGGAAATAGCTTATCAGCTATTTTAAGGAACGGGTAGGGTCTAACACTTTTGAAAAAAAATTTCAAATTTTGCACACACTTTCTACATATAAAAAACCAGACCCCAACGTTTTCTTTTTCGTTGTTTGTTACTTTAGAGAGGTTTAACAGCTACAAAATGGCGGATTTTTTCGTGAAAAATCGTAGTTTTCACTTTGAACAACCATCAATAATTAAAAAAATTAAAAAAAAAATCAAACAGAAACGTTGGGGTCTAGAAAAACTTCTACTGTAACTATGCTCCGTTCATTTGTTTACTTCTGATTAGTCTGCCCTGAGATACAGTGGACACCGCAAGTTGTGATTTTTAAGAAGCGTTCTCAAAAATACCTCTTCACCGACTTATTTCTCAATATTTTTCCACAAAAAATTACAAAATGATGTTCGAATGATACATTTGATCATGCAAAACATTTGAATTTATTTTGTTGAACGATAATTCTGGAAAAAAATCGCAAAAGTTATGATTTTTTTCATATTTTTTAAAAAATATGCACAACCCTTATTCTGAAGATGTATGTGTGAGTGTAGCATCATGCCTACTGTTTCATTTTGACTAGAGATGGACAAAACATTTCATTCAAAAGACCCGTTCAATGACGCAGAGTTCTTTTGAAAGAACTAATTCTCCTGAGCCATTCGTTTGTTCTTTTCATAGTTGGTTTGTTTTTGCAAAGACTAAACGAGAACTTAGAACTGTTAGATTAGGCGAGCAAAAAAAGATCCCACGACCATTCACTACCGTTCTCGATAAAAAAAACTATTGCTCATTCATTCTTTCACAAGTACAAGTTCTTTAAACCGTTCGCGAACGAATTGCTCACCTCTAATTTACTCTTCAGTTGTAAAAAGGCATCTAAGCAAGAGGAGCACTACGTGAAAATTTTGCTCGCGCATTGCGAAAATTCGAATCACACGCATGCCAAGTTAGTGAAGTTGCGATACGTGTTCAAATCCACTATCCTCAACGTAATAAAATGCTTGGAGCACGATTGTCGACAGACAGGAAGATTGGATCGGGGGGATATTGACAAACCGGAAAAACAATGATAAGATTGATCAGATGTTTCAAGTGGTTGCCAACCTCTCCGTCCGAGATATCGCAAGCAAATAGGGACTGTCGTCTACAACTAGGTTTCGAGCTATGAAACAGACCAAAAAAACTACTTGACCAGAATGTCATCGCACCAACTGTACAAGAAAATGCTGATGAAGTTTACAGAAGATGCGAAAGGAAAGATGGGAGAGATTTTTAAACAAGTATTGGAAGTTCGATCCCGTGACTAGAAGAGTTCTATCCCGGGACCAACAACATTTTTTCAAGAAAAATAAAACAAATAGGAACAATATCTGCTTCGGATTGAGTTCCATCAGATGCATTTGGTTCAAATCAAATCCACTTTGATAAATTGATACGCGGGGAAGAAAAAACAAATATGTTATCAGCTTTCAAAATGGTCTATGCAATATGCGCAGAACAAATTGACTTTTGATTATAGTATTGGAATATTTATACCCTAAAGAGACAGTACATCATTCTAGTCTTTTGATAAGACAAGATTGTTGTTACCGAAAACACTGGCATTATACATACTGCCTTGAAAGCGCGATGACGATTTTATCGCAATAATCGAAACTCAGTATGGTAGTTGAAAAACTATTGCAGTCGAAAGATAGGGAACGCAACAACTTTATCGATTAAAAATGTTTTATAATTTAATCATATTCAATCAATTCATCGCTCGTCTCAAATAGTTTACGACGAACATCAAATTGGAGAGTTGGAATATTCTCAAAAGAAATGTTCTGTGTCAGTAATGGCGTCAGATAACAAAAAGAACAGAGCATGATACATGGCGATAGTTTCACCAGAAGCTAATCTACTGGTACATAACAACACTGAAATGTAATGAAATAAAATGATTTCAGATATGTCCGGAATCGAGTAAATGTCGATAAAAATGTTCCTGAAATAAATTCCTGATTTGAATACAGCGGAACAGAAGCAAATAAATGTAGAAGGTGCAAAGGAAACCCTTCAACCAGAGAAGGAACAAGTCGAAGAAAACCGTTCACCTCCCAGACACGGAAAAAAAGAATAATAAGGATCCTTATCCAATGCTGGCGTAGGTGTGTCGGGGGCGAATCGGAGGATTGAAAAAAGTTACAGACGAAGGTTTTGGAAACTGAATGAGGAAAAACGGTTCGCTTTCAACCTTCGGCCTGCCAGAGTAAACTGTGGATGGTAGCAGTAGTCAGCAATGTCGTGAAAAGAATGACACAGCGTCGTGAAGATCCTTTCATCCGTCTAGCTTATTCTCGGGCGTTTCTATAGCTTGCTTTCAAGCATTTTATGCGCTTCGTTGCTGTACAGAAATTGATTGGTTGAAAAAGGTAACATAAAAGAAGCATCAATAAAAACAATATAGGTATTGATTTTTTTGCACTAAACATGTACTAGATTGTTTGAAAAATAACTTGCTAGAATCTCACAATTGGTATGGCTTATTTGATCAAATCAAGTAAATTATTAGAGTTAAAGGCCAACGTAAAATTATATGAGTTTAAAACAGTTTCTTTTTCATATCTGGAAGTAAAAAATGATTAAAATGTCATTCAGTGGTTATGGAACCGCATGGGTTGAGGCACATAATTGTTTTCTTATATTTACGCTCCGTCTTCAACTCATCAATGTGTTAGAATTACCAACTACAGTACGTATCACATATATACGTGTCGTCTTCGACAGAATCAGTCATGTGCACTCAGTACAAACTGATATCATTATGGGACTAAAACCCTCAAATGACGGGCAGAAAGCCGTAACTAAGTTTAATCTAATCCGAAAGGTGAATAGTTGAAATTTCAAACATCAAGTAGTTCTCGAAGACGCTACAGATATCAGTCAAACTTAATAAAATATTATAATACTATAATTATGCGATAATACTAATCAGTCATTGAGATCATGGAGTAAAAATTAAACTTAATTTGCGCTAATTTCAAACAATTACCTGCGTGGCATTTTTGCTTTGACAATCTGAAAACGATTCAGCATCTGTGTTTGTAACTTCTGAAAAGTGGAGTTGAGGATTGTGCTACACACTTGGTTCATCTGGTGTGATACCTGAGAATAATAGAGAAAACAATTCATTAAACATAGTGGCAGCTTGAAGTAGTCAATAAATTATACTAATTACATTAACCCAAATGCAACAAACATCTCCCAGGTCGTGTATCTCTCTTTCATGTATCTGTGATAGCAATCTAATTAAAGAACGCAAATTTTCCACATCGTGTGAGAGGCTGGAAGAAAAATGGATTCAACTGTGAGCCCTATGATGGACGATTGGCCGATGCATTGGAAACAGCAAATTATCGTTATCGTTGCTATTGTCCGCATGTAAATGAATAATTACTAGTACAAGAGCAAAGATGAAGAATTTCTGTTTGCATCAGCTCCATCGGTTGCTGGCATCGGAGCCGGCAAATGATGATGAGTAACGGCAAATAATTACATACACCGTCTACGCGTGCGGTTTTATGTAAATCATCATCAACTAATCCAGATGAGCAAAATTATATGTTTCAACCGGGCTAGTCGCCACCGTCGCCGGCGTTTTCGGATATGATGAATGTATGTCTAAGTGCATGTGCGATATGAATGCATGGCAAAGATCGAAATCGGCGTGCGAATCGTTGGTAGTTTTGACTTGCAACGGGCTCCGATTCCGCGTTAATACAGTTTGTTGACATTTAATTATATCGGTTTACCGAGCACTTAGTAATTTCATTTGCTGAATTGATAGACGAAGCTTACAGGACGTACATTCGTTCTTTAATGTTGCCTTAGTTATGGCTATGGTTGAGTTTCTGCTTACGTGACAAAATACTATTATTAGTAGTTTCAATTTTCATCTACACCGAAAAAAATAATGCAATTTACAGGACATGTAATGTACTACTAAATAGGCATCTGATTTAAAACCATGATCAATGTAAAATAAAAATGTAATGCATAGATTTTACAATGAGCAAGGCTGTATATTTCAAAACGCTTAGCTTTGCTTTCAAGTATATTGATAAATGATGGCGCCCAGGATGGCCAGGAGCAGAAATTCAAATCGCCAATTGGAGAAGCGGAAGTCGGTACCCTAAAGATTAATGAGCGAACACGAAATTATTGAGATGAACTGATTAACTGTCGCATGTTTCTTCGAGGTCCGAACGCGATTCACATTTGTTTATACAGAATTCATTTTGTGTGCACTGCCACCGCTAGAGCGTCTATTAGAATAAATGTTTTGCTGTAATGGGGACATGTGTTTTTCACAGCTCTAACAGCTCATAGTAATACACAATGAAAATTCAATAAAAAAAAGTTCAATGCCCAATACTGATTAAAAAACTTATTTTCGTAAGATGATTAGTACGACCGTACAAATATTTTGCATTAATTATGGTTTCGGCTTTAGCGGTCTGTTAAATAAGAACAGCTGTTAAATACTGCCCGACGTTTCGACCACTGGTTATGGTCTTTTTCAATAACCAGTGGTCGAAACGTCGGGCAGTATATAACAACCGTTCTTATTTAACAGACCGCTAAAGCCGAAACTATAATTAATGCAAAATATTTGTACGGTCGTACTAATCATCTTTCAAAAATCATCATGGCGAATATACAACCAAGCTTATTTTGTATCCTGCTGGTTGATTAACTATCATGCACTATTTCGATAAAACCCAATTAAACGCTATTCAGCAGGAATTTGATTTACAGAAGTAACAAGAGTGCAGGAGCTAGTTTCTTTCTAGCAGCTAGCAAACGAAGCGTTTGCTTGTTTGCAGTATTTACTGAGATCCCCAGATTGCTATTGCTAATCCTTCTCTCCTGCTACTTATGTTTATAATATTCAAGTATAACTAAGAATTCTTACCCTCTAGTAACTTGACACGAATTAAATAAGTGATATGCAACAGTTTTCGTGGTATAAAGTCATCATCAACAGCCGTTCTCGTTCGGAGAGGTCTATTACTGAAAACTGAATATATAATCTTCATCACTTGCTAGCCCCGCGAAGAGAGTTCGCTTGCAATGAATTGTTTTGTGAGAAGAACGACGTTCAGACCACGAGAGAGAAAATTCTGTTCACGGCTTCTGTGCTTCACGAAGACTCTAATACCAGCACACTGTACCATCTGTGCATATGTGGAATATATTTGCTTCCACTAGCGTTTTGTTTGTGTGGTTCTTTTTGGCTGGAAAGACGTCCTCATTGTGAGCAGTGGAATTGTTCGCTCACAATGCAATGGAAACTAACACATGGATCAATAAGTCCCGAGACTAACAATGGAAACAACATTTTTTTTGCAAAATTTTTTTTTATTCATCAACATAATCACCTTTTAGGGTGATACAATGGTTCAAACGTTTTTCCAATTTTTCAATACCATGTTTATCAAAAAATTTATCTTCCGCTTCAAAATAAGCTTCAGTTTCAGCGATGACCTCCTCATTTGAGCCAAATCTTTTTCCCTGGAGCATTTTTTTAAGATCAGCAAAGGGGGCTAAATCTGGCGAGTAAGAGGAGTGGGGAAGCAGATCAAAGCCCAATTCGTTCAATTTCGCCATTGTTTTCATCGACTTGTGACAGGGTGCATTGTCTTGATGAAAAAGGATTTTTTTCTCTGCATGTGCGGTCGTTTTTTTGCGATTTCCTCCTTCAAACGCACCAGTAAGTCAATATAATAATCACTGTTGATCGATTTACCTTTTTCGAGGTAGTCAATGAAAATCACGCCATGCGTATCCCAAAAAACTGACGCCATGACTTTGCCAGCTGACTGCTGCGCTTTCGGACGCTTCGGACGGCTTTCGCCAGCTGTGCGCCACTCAGATGACTGCCGCTTCGACTCTGGAGTGTAGTGATGTTTCCATGTTTCGTCCATGGTCACGTAACGACGCAAGAAATCGTTTTTGATGCGAGTAAATAGCGATAAACTGTTTTCTGAATAATCGACTTGTTGCTGTTTTTGTTCCATCGAAAGCAATCGCGGCACCCACTTGGAAAAAACCTTTTTCATGCTCAAATTTTTCATGAAGGATAGTAAATACACTTCCATATGATATCTGTGTCATCTCAGCAATCTCACGGAGCTTCACTTTACGATCTTTCATTATATTTTTTGTCACTTCACTCACATTTTCCGGTGTAACGGCTTCCACAGGTCTACCCGAGCGTTCCGCGTCATTTGTGTCGGTACGACCACGTTTGAACTCGGCGAACCACCGACAAATCGTTGCGTTTGATGGACAAGAGTCCGGATAACATTTTTTAATCCATTGTTTCGCTTGCACGGTGTTTTTACCCATTAAAAAACAATGTTTTATCAAAACACGAAACTCGGTTTTTTCCATTTTTTAAACAAACTACAAAACGATTTTACTCCAACCTCGATAACTCAGCTGTTTCTGGTCGGATCGACTTAAAATTTTGACTCGTTTCAAGCAAAGGTTAGTACTCTAGACAGACGTCGTTACTGGTTTACTACGAGCGCCATCTCTGCTCTAGTCTCGCGACTTATTGATCCATGTGTTATATATTCATTCACCGGTGAATGAATATTCCAAACCCTGAGTAGTAGGCAATTCTCGCACGGATGTTCGATACGGACGTTAACAAGATTGATGATTAAAAATAAGCGAAAAATCAAACCAAAGGTTAAACTCTTGTCATTACAACTTAAGTCTGTTCCGATAATGACATTTTTTGCATTCGACCAGTTTATTTATCGACAAGCTGATTTATTAGAAATCGGTTCAAGTTTTACCTTTTCAAAACTCGCTTCGTGCAAGATGGATAGAACTTAATAGTGAATATCTCTTGCTGTACCTAACGCATTAATCTAGGGTAAAGTGGAGTGCAATACCGCTCAGGGAAAGTGGTCACATTTTCGATCTTGTAGTTATAAAACTTCTCTTGAGTTGTGAGCGTCAGTGTGAATTCACCTCGTGAAACGACAACAAAAAAAACTAAATAAAAGTAGCGAATTATATTTTATCTGTAAATATTTAAAACAGATATTATATTGTTACCCAAGTAGCGTATTAAGTTGCTGTCCTGTATTTTTCCTGTATACTATTCTAGAAATTGTAGTGGAAAAAGCGCGATTTTTCTGTGTTGTGCAACATATCGTTCTTCCGTTATTACGAATATTTATTGACAACGATTGTGCAACTGATACAAAAACTCATACGTCGATCCCATCGCAAAGGCAGTAATAAAATCAGCGAAAAAACAATTGTGAAACTCGTGAAAACTACTACGTAATGTAAACAAGAAATGGAATGACGTTTACAAAAACATAACAAACTTAATTTCTAATGAATAAGTTTCAATTTTAATTTTCAATACAACTGCTCTTATACCAATTTCTGTGAAAATAACAGTCTATTATTTTTAATGAGAATCATCGGAATGGTGTTTAAATTACGTGTATTCAAACATTCTTAAAATTTTTAGACGATTTTGATCAAACTAATGTTCTTTTAACCAGAAAAATCTCAAAATGAATTTTTCTTGAATATTGGCATTGACGGTAACAGTTAGTTGAATATAAAATGGTTCACGCAACATAATGACTAAGCAAAATCTTGGCATTACATTGCTTTTGTGGAATTTGGCCTTCCTGTTTCAAAAGACTTCGCAGCCGATTCTTAGCGTACAGAATCATTGCATGGCTAGTACTACGATCCTACTGACACTATGAATACTTCCAGGTCGGGGCTCTAACATATGACAACTGGCTTGTAAGACCATCGTAAGACGTAATGACTGCTATCATCTAAAAAACAAGAAACAATAACATGTTAATATTTCGGAAAGAAATGCTCTACTTTTTATTTTTTTAGCAGTTTAAATCTTCTAATAGATTTAAATAACAATAAAGTGTAGTCATCCATCTTAGCGGGCACTGTAGGTATTATTTTGGTAAGCCCATGTGCTGGAGTTGCAAAAACAAGTTGCTCAAGCGGTAATATATAAAGGGTGATTTTTTAAGAGCTTGAGAACTTTTTTAAACAATAAACCGCATAAAATTTGCAAAATCTCATCGGTTCTTTATTTTAAACGTTAGATTGGTACATGACATTTACTTTTTGAAGATAATTTCATTTAAATGTTGACCGCGGCTGCGTCTTAGGTGGTCCATTCGGAAAATCCGCTTTTTTATCGACAAATTTTGTTCAGCGATGAGGCTCATTTCTGGTTGAATGGCTACGTAAATAAGCAAAATTGCCGCATTTGGAGTGAAGAGCAACCAGAAGCCGTTCAAGAACTGCCCATGCATCCCGAAAAATGCACTGTTTGGTGTGGTTTGTACGCTGGTGGAATCATTGGACCGTATTTTTTCAAAGATGCTGTTGGACGCAACGTTACAGTGAATGGCGATCGCTATCGTTCGATGCTAACAAACTTTTTGTTGCCAAAAATGGAAGAACTGAACTTGGTTGACATGTGGTTTCAACAAGATGGCGCTACATGCCACACAGCTCGCGATTCTATGGCCATTTTGAGGGAAAACTTCGGAGAACAATTCATCTCAAGAAATGGACCGGTAAGTTGGCCACCAAGATCATGCGATTTGACGCCTTTAGACTATTTTTTGTGGGGCTACGTCAAGTCTAAAGTCTACAGAAATAAGCCAGTAACTATTCCAGCTTTGGAAGACAACATTTCCGAAGAAATTCGGGCTATTCCGGCCGAAATGCTCGAAAAAGTTGCCCAAAATTGGACTTTCCGAATGGACCACCTAAGACGCAGCCGCGGTCAACATTTAAATGAAATTATCTTCAAAAAGTAAATGTCATGTACCAATCTAACGTTTAAAATAAAGAACCGATGAGATTTTGCAAATTTTATGCGTTTTATTGTTTAAAAAAGTTCTCAAGCTCTTAAAAAATCACCCTTTAGTTATGAGAGTAACTATGATGAACTTAACTTTTCTTTCAATATCTGCTCAATTTTTTCGCGAGATGAAAACAGAATACAAATTATCTGATTGATTTTCCTTTTTATTGCGTATGTTGTGCTTTATTTCGGTAACTTTTACGATAATAATCTGCAATTTTTGCGTTCATTTCAAACAGATAAATCTTGCACAACTTTTGTTTTTCTAAAACTGAAGAAAACTGTACACACTAACCTAAAAATTCATGAGGTAGCCAAAACTATGCGGACTCAGCAGAAAAATACTTTTTACAGCAAGGTTCTCAATTCGGCTTATCATTTTTTGCATCATATTTAACACATATATTAATCACGGTGTCTTCTTTGACTATCTCATTTGTATACCAAAGTTCGTTGAATACAATACAAGACCCACGGAAGATATGAAATGGAAGAATGCAGAAGCATATTTTTGAAAAAAGTTATTTCAAAATAAACATTTTTTTATTTGTTATTCATAGAATAAAAAATCAAAATATGGTAATTTGAAATCCACTTTCAATTTAACCAGCATTCTAGACAAACAGACATATTTTATAGCTAAAATTGTCAACTTATTTCCAGGTGAGCCTATGTTTTAGGTGAAGGGCTAATCCAGTGTCAACTTAAAATCAAAATAGTGGAGACTTAACCCAGTGTGCGGATTATTACGCATAATAAAATGAAAAATCAATTCTCTGCTGAATTGGCAGTTCCTTTCCAAAGCCAGCTAATATACTTTTGATATTTCATTTTCAAGCACCGTAGCCTAAAATCTCTTCATTTTATTAAACAAATAAAACAGCATCCAGATTCCCGTCAGAAGAATTATATTATAACCGTCTGCATAAAATCTGCGTTGCTAAATAGTTCCGAATGTATCTTTCGAAGAAAGGATGATACATTGTGATAGTCTAGAAAAGGACGAGAAGTCTGCGATCCCTATTCATGTACATACGAGCATGATGCAAGTGTATGCTTTTCAAATGGCCGGAAAACAAACGGAATGCACAGTCGGTGCTCTTACCGCGTGCTCGGGCAAATGAGGAAATTCTGCCAAGGCTGCTCAAAGCGCCGCTTGTGTATGCCGGGTCCTTAGAGTACCTTCACAAACACAACCAGCAACTATACTAAATGTTGAAAATAAGCATGAATGTGAAAAGGAAAGGTCAGACATTGTTCCGATGAATATTCATAGTACAGAGGAAAATTATTCAAGTACGCTTTGTTTGATATGTTTGTAGTTGTCGTCATCATTATCAAAGCTCGAGCAAACGCGGGATGGAAGTAAACTTGAACACACAAAATGATCTGCAATTCGTGATTGAAGTAGTGAAAATACCGGTAGTGTGTTGATTCATTTGGCACTTATTTTCATTCTGATTTGTTCAATCGCAGCAGTTGAATTAAACAGAAAAGAAACCTAAATAACTACGGCAAAATAGCGTTCCTTGTATTGATTATATTACTATACAATTATACCATGTTAAATTTTTTCATATTGAAAAAAATCACCGGATTCTTGTTTGATTAAATTCATTATAACCCGCACAGTTGAACATAATACTGATCAAAATAATTCTATCACTAAACCATTCCTGAAATGTGTAGTATGTCATCAGACTTCATATACTCTGATGCAAATGAACTTTGGCATACGTCTTCAATATGACAAACAATTAATTTTTCACAGAAAAAGACGTTTTCGTTCGGCACGTCAGAAAAGACATATCACACTTCGATGCCAATTGAAAAAGTGTTTTGCAAGTAGCATTAACTTTACGTCTGCTTAGCGGTTCAAATTGAACTGTTTAAGTTTGCACTAAGCAGTTCAATTTGAACTGCTCTGCACTGACGAGTCTAAGACGAAACGTAAAGAAAAGTAAAAAGGGTTATGTGCCCAAAGCACAAACATAGAATAACCCCTAAATGACCATACCTGAATCGGCCAGTATTAGTCGAAAAAGACGTTTTCGTTCGGCACGTCAGAAAAGACATGACACTTCGGTGCCAATTGAAAAAGAGTTTTGCAAGTAGCATTAACTTTACGTCTGCTTAGCGGTTCAAATTGAACTGTTTAAGTTTGCACTAAGCAGTTCAATTTGAACTGCTCTGCACTGACGAGTCTAAGACGAAACGTAAAGAAAAGTAAAAACGGTTATGTGCCCAAAGCACAAACATAGGATAACCCCTAAATGAACATTATTTAGTTTTAAATAAGAGTTAAAATATCAAAAATCATAACAATACTTGCATGAGAAAATAGCTACAAAATATAAAATTCTGTCATTGTAATATGAAACCAAGAACAAAATATTCATAGAAGACGAATTTATCAATTACTTTATATTCTGGCATTCAGAATAGAGTAATATCATAAGTATATCTCTTATCTGATTCTAATGCAGTTTATTCAATAGTATTTTATTTGAAGATAGAACTACTGGATCAATTTACTTAATGAAATTGGAATAGCTCATCAATAACGAAATTAGATATTATAACTAATTTTGATGTTAAACAGATATTGTACAATTTCTTGATTCATTGGATGCAATATCACGAAAATATCAAGTATCACTGTGATAACACAGAAACATCAAGCCAAGATATGATGGTAAAAGTTGTTATTATTTTGATCTTTGTTTGCTATTTACACCTACCCGGGATGTGCCAATCAAACATTAACACAATGCGTTGGTGCATTCATCAATATTGGCACTTTCGTTTTCATACAGTGGCACAGTTGCGGCACACAAAGGGCTCAGTTTTGACAAGTAGCTGTTTCATGGGGCACAGAGTGGCACACTTATGTCGTTTTCGCTTGATGCCAAATCTATCCCAGTTCCCACTCTAACTGCCGTCAAACCGTTTGTTTGAAGCCATATATTTTTATATAGGTTTGCTCAAACCCCTGTTGCTAAGTGCGAAATCAACACAGTTTCGTGAAAAGTGTTTGTTTGATGAAACTACCCTGGGTCAGTTTCAGTTTTCTCAAGCGAAAACGACATTGGACTCACAGTATATCACGTGTTTTTTTAAAGGCACAATATAGTTCGTGTTAAGCGACTCTCCCCTTGCTCAAGACTAACTTTTCAAACGGGCGAATAATTTTTTGGCAAGCACTTATCGCCTTTCTCATAAAAAAGGTTATGCAATCACTGTGGAAATCGTCTTTCGAACCGGGGCCGGAGGGCCGAGTGTCATATACCACTCGACTCAATTCGTCGAGTACGCAAAATGTCTGCGCGTGTGTGTGTATGTGTGTGTATGTGCGTATATGTGTATGTAACGTTTTTTTTGCACTAACGTTTCTCGGAGATGGCTGAACCGATTTTCACAACCACAAGGTCCTGTGGTCCCATACGTGATTCCTGAATTTCATGCGGATCCGGCTTCCGGATCCGAAAATATAGACAAAAGTGTGATAAAAATTTTCTACGATCACTGAAAAGGGGGAAAAACCGTAAAAAGTTTTCTAAATCGCCCTCAAATCTTCTCCAATCGATAGTTTTTATCAGTAGACGACCAAACAAACCGATTTCGGTTATTCTTTTAAGAATCGAAGAAAATTATTTTGAAGAATATATGATAGTATGATTGATATGAGAAAGGCATTATTACACCACTAGGTGGATTAAAACAGGTTTTTATTAACTTTTCTAGGAGATGAATTAAGTGATTTTCATAAAATTAGATTCAAATGAAAGGTTTTGTGATTGCATAGAAAAGGCTATAGCAGGATAAGCATGTAAAATCTGCCCCCAAAGGGAATTCATATTGTTATACCACATTCGAAAGGTAGAGTGGAAACAATTTTCTCAAAGTTTCAACCCTTTAACTTCCAATTTTGACGGATTTTTTTTTTTGATTATTTAAGAAACCGCTCCACCGAAAAATTTGAAAAAAATCAGGTATATTTAAAGCATCATGGGGAAGGTCTACAATTTTTTTTCAAAATTTTTGAAGATGTGTTTCTTTCATTAAAAAATACTAAAAAATTTTGAAACATATTTTTTCCCTCTTCCAATTTTTGCACCATCCTGGATTTTTTACTGATAAATAAAGAATTTTTGGACATGTTAAAGTGGTATGTTTTCATATTTTAAAAATATGTGGACGACCACAATATTTGATAATTTTCTAAAAAATAAATAACAGTCGACCATGCACCCCCATCAAATTCTGAGAGAAGGAAACGCATGGTGCTTTGTTCTAGTAGTTATGCAACTCAAGCGCAGGGCCAAGAAATCAAAGTAACGAAAAGGAGGAAATGAGTTTCAACCTTTGCATAACACATACACGATCATACTCCGGGTACAACCTAGAAAACTACAAAGCAAGAACTTACTGTTATGTGGTTCAAATATGAATGGTAGGAATATATGAACGTCGCGAGTATCACACATATGAAATTCGGTTATGGCAGTCAAGAACTCGAGCGGGTGTCAGTTTTTTATGTGTTGCTGATGGATGTAATGAAATAATAATGAAAGAAAGAATGAAAATTTCATTACAGCGTCAAAAGTTATCATAAAGATATGTTATCGAGGGATGTCTGTTGTTTTCTGGAAAAATGTGTGATAAGTATAAAGTTGGGATTTTGTGTTTGTTCTGATTTAAAGATAATTGAAAATGACTTTCGGCGAAATGACCCTGATACAGTTGTTCGGAATAGTTTGCTCGATTGAATCGATTGAACAGCTATTAGGGTACTCTCATATACCTTATGATAAAAAAAAGAACCGGAATTTTCATTTTAAAATTCCCGCGCTCGTCCAATCGGTAAACTTTTATTCTCTAAACGTTGGCAACACTTTTATACACATTCTGTCAAATTTTGACGCATATCGTACGATTAGTTTTTGTTTGGCGTCTATACAAAGAAGTTGAAAAATTTTCGTGTGGCGATTTTTATAATGGATGAAAATTTAGAACAACGTGCGTGCATCAAATTTTGTGTTGCAAATGGATTTAAGTGTTCCGAAACGTTGAAAATGTTAGAAAAGGCCTTTGGTGAATCGTGTCTAGGAAAAACACAGGCATACGAGTGGTATAAACGCTTCAAAGGTGGTCGTACAAGCTTGGATCTTGATGAGATCCCTGGCCGCCCAACAACATCTGTTACTGAAGAAAACATTGAATCGGCGAAGCAAATCGTGTTGCAAAATCGTTCTGTACCGATTAGAGAGATTGCTGTGTTGTTGGGCATCTCCTATGGATCAGCCGAACACATTTTAACTGATGTTTTGGGTTTAAAACGCGTCGCTTCTCGGCTGGTGCCAAAAAAGCTGAATTTCACGATAATGCGCCGGCACACACAGCGTTGGTTGTGTCGTAGTTTGGGCCAAAAATTCAACCAATATCATCAACCAAGCACCGTACTCTCCAGATATGGCCCCGTGAGACTTTTTCCTCTTCTCCATACTCAAATTGCCATTGCGGGGAACGCGTTTTGAGACCATAGAGACCATAAAAGAGAATTCGCTGCGTGAACTAAAGGCCATACCTTCGGCGGCCTATAAAACTTGGCGTTTGCATGCATGTATTGCCGCAGGAGGAGAGTACTTTGAAGGCGATAATAAAGAAATTTATTAAAAATTGAAATTTTGCGTTTTTTCCGGTTCTTTTTTGATCATAAGGTATTTCTTAGAAAAGGTGACATAATTCCATTCTCGAATAACAAGCTTATGTTAATTAAGAAGGACATCAACTTTTTAGACTGAATCTACGTCATACTTGAAACACAACTCGAAAAATATCGTTCATGAAATTGAATTACATTTTCATTGGAGAAAAACAGTTCAACATCTAATTACTTTTATTTTCATCGACATAACCAATGCCATTCAATCACAAAATTTTCATTAGATCATAGCAGTATCATAAACTATGACTGCCGACAACACGTTACATATGAAGCAAACCTTCGGTAAAGTCAAATCGTGCTGAACTGTTCCAACCGCGATTTTCGTTTATAACTTGCAGTCAATTACTAGAGCTCTCTGCCCGTTACAACGAACTCATGAGTAACCCTTTTCCACTACCGCTCGCATCTACCAGGAAATTTGCGTGGTTAGGAACCAGTAAAGTGCACGACTGCTTCCCTCGAATCGTCATTACCAGATCACCACCATTTCTCATGTATCGTGTAGTTGTTCATTGTTGGTGCAATTATTGCAACAATGTTACTCTCCACAACAATGTTAACCACATTTTGAATAATGTAGTAACAGAACGACGGCATCAATCAGAATGATGGCATTTGGTTGTGATTCAAATTCCGAACCTGTAAAGTGCAATCATGTGTAATTACATCCGAGAGGAGCGTAGAATACTGAGAAATCAAAGCTAATAGGAAGCTATTAGGAAGTGATAAGTTGTTATTATGGTGTGTTAAAATCCCCCTTGAGGATGGTGTATATTTATTACTAAAATTACTGTAATATATAATTGTCATTCATGACAATATTAAGAGCCGTTACAAATTGTGCACAAAACTTTTGATTACCGTTAATATTCGATTGATGTCCGTCCGTAGTAGAGAATCCAACCAACCGAACAATACAGGAAAAACTAAGAAAAATTTCCGGCAAATGATACAGTAAGGTTTAATTATTTTATGTTGCACGCTGACATCGATCTTTTCTTCCACACAGATACTAGGTGGGCTGAATTCTAACTTCCTTGACCGTCGAAATACGCTGCAATCGCAAATAGGATTATGGTGCGTCCATTCATATTTTTACAGACACTTTAAACTGCAGAGCAATATTAACATTTGCATTGTGTTGATAACCGATTTTTGTTTAGGTGTTGAGTATGAAAAGTAAGCCGATTTTCATTTTCTCATGAAACATTAATTTTTGAGAGGCAAATCAAAGAAAGGTTGAATAAATATTTTTGGACTAGTGCTACAACAGACTATCCGCAGAGCTTACACATGGCAATGTAAAAATACATGAAATAGTGTTAACCGACAGGAAAGTGAATAAGCGAAAACTGGCCGACGGCCATAATGATTAGTGTTGCGCATATACGCCCTAATCTGATCGAGATTCTGCAGGCGAAGAAATTATCTGCCGCTGACTCCAGACCAAAAACATGAGAGCGAGCGCACTTCGGAAGCGTGTTAAATCATGCTGATGCGGAATTTGATGTACTTTTTGCATCGATTGGCAACTACTGATGATTGACTACTATACGCTAGAGAATATAATCAGTGCTTGGCAATGAACTGACAGCAACACAAGTGCTCCGAAATGACCTGACTAGCTTGAGTATACCATTACATGAATTTCAAGCTTGTATAAAATTTATTTAGGGTGATCTCTGATCTCTTCTGTATTCACGGGGAAGCCGCCTCTCGTAAAACCTATATGTGTCAGGGTTTACTCGTTTTGTCCATTTTATCCAAATCTAGATTACATGTCTTCGAAGAAACCACACGAGTGGTAGCGAAGTCTGATAGAAGAACATTACACCGAAGTTAATTTTAATATATTTTTAGGTGCGATTCGTGGATATGGCCCAGATCTTCTTAAAACTATTTTTTAGTTCATGTTTCAAAACTCTTGCCCGGGTTGGCGGCTCAATGCATATGGCGCTGGTCTTACAAATCAGTTGTCGTATGTTCGAGCCCCGACCTGGAAGGATTCGTAGTGTCAGTAGAATCGTAGCACTAGCCATGCAATGGTTCTGTACACTCTGAATCGGATGCGAAGTCTGTTGAAACAGAAGGTCAAATTCCACTACAGGAATGTAATACAAAGGCTTTGATTTGCTTCAAAACTCTTGAATCAGATTCTACTAGTTTAGTTGGACAGTTCACTTTCATATCTCATACGAGACGGTAGACACGGTATACCGCTTACTGTCGGGACTACGGAATCAACGAACAATAGGAGCGAGTGCACATCGACCTTGAGAAGGTTATACAGTTATACAGACGTGCGCGTGGATTATCTTCTCCTAGAGGTGTCAACAAATTTATTGGAAATGGTTTGTCTGAATACTGAAAATTATCGTCATAATGGATGAATTTTTCCCGGTGTTACGAATGGTGTGCAATGTGCATGCGCTTAATGAAACCAATTCCCTTTTATGTAACTTTCGATCACGACGGAAAGATCGCTGGTCATCTATGAAGAACCGTTAGTCAAGTGTCAATATTATCAGCAAAACATTCATTGTGGCTAGCTTTGCGAAAAAAGGACAAAAAGACTTCTCGATCAATGGACTATGGGGTGATTAGTGAATCAATAGATCCTCAATCATAACTGGATGGTAATGAGACTAACTCTTTCCCAAGAAAAAGGGTATCAACGAGATCTACACACTTAAATTTTTTAGCTGAGTCTCGGCAAAAAAATGCCGAGATTCGCACAGCCGAGTAATCAGCAATCATCTCGGCAAAAATAAAATAACTGAGCGTCTCGGCACCCTCAAATTTGACAAACGTCAAATATTGCCGAAATCGCCAGCATAAGATTTACTGTTTGCTCAGTGAAACGTTCGCTGAATATTCGGCAATCCAATAAAACGAAAAAATGAAAAAAAAACAAATTACCGAATCATCAGTAATTAAAAATCTAGTCAATTAATTTTGTTTGTCATTTCTAAACATTTTAAACACACCATTCAGGATCAAAAATTCATTTTATTAACACTTAAAGGAGGCTTACAAATTTGTTGCCAGTAGTGCTTAAAGCCTCTACCTTAAAACATGTAGCATAATAAAAAGCAGCGTTTCCGGATGCGGCCACCTTGAGTCGAGCTGGAAATATGAAAATAAAAATAAATATACAACAATTTTCAATATTTAATGATGCATATACGGTATTGTTCAAAAAATAAACTTACTTTGATCTATTGAATTTGTCCATGCATTGGGTTAGTTTTTCGCATATCCCCCAAAGTTTTGTCTCGAGGACTCTTTGAGCCCCGTGTTGGGTGTTTTTCCCTTATAATGTGATCTGATAAAGTCGCTTTTTATAAAGCGAAACATGTCACTATATTTATTCAATATTTTTACTTGCAAGT
The DNA here is from genome assembly GCF_030247185.1 of Malaya genurostris. Taxonomy (NCBI): domain Eukaryota; kingdom Metazoa; phylum Arthropoda; class Insecta; order Diptera; family Culicidae; genus Malaya; species Malaya genurostris. Next base: position 83,563,425 of record NC_080572.1, on the reverse strand, counting down.
GGTTCCACGTTTCTTCGATGATTATCCATTTTTTCACTCGAGAATTTCATCAGAAAATAATCGCACAATGCGAAGCGAAAATGTAACGCGGCAATAAATGACAGCTGTCGTGCTGAATATCGGCAACAGCTAGCGCATTTTCCGAAATCTCGGCAAACGTCTCTGCTGATGTCGGCATATCTGTTGTTTACTGATAAAGTCAGCAAGCAATTATGCCAAATTTCGGCAAAGTAAAGCATTTTACCGAAATATCAGTGAATGCATTTAACGAAGTTCAGAAACATGCGTATTGATTACTGAGCAATCAGCAAATTTAGGTGTCGCTGATCAGTTTCGGCATTTTATTATGCCGAGCTCAAGAAATGGTTTTAAGTGTGTAGTGGTGAAAACAACGTGAACTAGTTTTACCTTTTTTTATATATATAAAAATAGGTATAGAATTCGCTCAAACTTTCGAAAAATTTTCCGAGGCCCGGGGGGCCGAATGTCATATACCAATCGATTCAGCTCGACGAACTGAGCAAATGTCCGTGTGTGTGTGTGTGTGTGTGTGTGTGTGTGTGTGTGTGTGTGTTTGTGTGTGTGTGTGTGTGTGTGTGTGTGTGTGTGTGTGTGTGTGTGTGTGTGTGTGTGTGTGTATGTGTGTTGTCAACAAAGAGGTCGAGATCTCAGAGATGGCTGGACCGATTTTTATCAAACTAGTCGCAAATGAAAGGTCTCCCCGTCACCCAGAACGCTATTAAATGGTTTTGAGATCGGATGTTTACTTTTTGAGTTATACGAAGTTTTATGTCAAATAAAACCTTGAAAACAGATAATGTTTTCAGACTTAGATTTCGCACGGTAATAGCTATCCAACAAGCCACAGATTGTTAAAATCCGTCCATTTTCAACGTAGTTATCGAAATTTTTGTGTAAGCGACTTTTCTCCCATATTCCAGTAGTAGAAGTTCTGAGCGCTGTATGGCAAACAAAGGCTTGGGAGCAACGTGAAACACGATTTTTTATACTGTTACATACAATTGTTTCTAAGTACAAAAAATATTGTGTACAGCATTCTTTTTCATGACATTTTGCCTCGGACCGATTTTAGCACGGTTCGTTTTTGACAACATAATCGTTCGAATATGACATATTGGAAAGATGGCAGTACTTCCGAATTCTGAACAATTTCATAATTATATTGATTTAAACTGCTTACAGCAATAAATGCTGGAAGAACATAACACTCATATACCATTCGAATCAGTTCGTCGAGATCAGCAAATGCGTATGTGACAAATAATTTCACTCAATTTTTTACCTTATTTTCGAAGATGACTCAACCGTTTTCTACAAACTCAGATTCATATGAAAATTCGTATACTCCTAAACAAGGTTCCTGAATTATGTTTGGAACCGACTTCTGGTTCAAGAACTACAGGATGATTTGTGAAACAAAATTAAAATTGTGTAACTCATTTTCCTCGTAGATGGCAGAACCGATCTAAGATTCAAAGGAAATCTAAGAATCATCTAAGATTTGCTGATTTGAATAGTCGACATCCAAATAAACTTATTTCAGTTTTAGTGGTATTCAGTTTTCGATTTGTAAGGTACCCAAGAATTTAACTCGTACTACGATTTCTCAAAGATGTCTATACTGATTTTTAAACATTTTGAAACAAATGTAAACTACTCAGGTGAATTTGTCTGACTTCGGCTACACCGATTTTCTAATTCCGGCTCCAGTATCGAATCGTTTCTCAAAGCTCAATCGTTTTCTCAAATAAAGCCAAATCGAATTTCAGAAAAAAAAAATTCAAATCAAAATAAACTTATAGTTCCACACAAAATTAATTAATTTTATCCAATGCTGACTTCCGATTCTGGAATTACAGGAGGATGAACTGTGGAACTTACTTCGACATGTCATGAAATGTTTAATCGATTGTCCCATTTTTAGATAAGGTAATGAGCGATTGAAATGTCAAATTGCAGCCTAAAACGACGGTCATTCAAATAATGTCATGAAAACCGAAGAATATTCATGAAAAAAACACATGCGGATTGATAAAAAAAAAGGTATCATCTCACTGCTAGGTGGATTAAGCACGTTTTATTGTGAATCATCGGGTACATTGTGAATTTATTGTGAATAATCGGGTACACATGAATACACTTGAATATACTTTGAACTTTTCAACATACTAATATTTATTTACATATCTCGAGGAATTGATAATTAGTGCTTAAAAATTCACAGTTGAAATTCATTTCGACGAAATTTTGACAAATATGTCAGAAATAATCGAATAGAAAAGTTATTTATCGAAAACTCGCATCGAAACTTTTTTCTATCAAGCGAATCTACTATATATTGTAAAGTTTAGTAAAGTTTTTTTATAAATGTAGTAATTGTATATCCCCAATGAGAATTGATTACTGCTTTTCTCCTAACGAAGAAGTCATTTCAAGCTTATAACAACAGCGAAATCATTTAATTACAGTTTTGTACATTTTTTCACTAGATAGATTAGCACGGTAGCCGTTTCTCGTGAGTCAATTTAGCAGCTACCATGTAGCCGGTAGCCTATTTATAAGCGAAATTAAAGCTATGCAACACATTTTGTACAATACGTATTGATTGGTAGGATTCAATTGCAATTTATTTTATTGCCGCAGCAGCAGCAGCAGAAAGTTTTATGTTTACCCCACCTCAATACTAACAATATTGATTAACCTGCAACACATTTTTCCTGTTTATAAACTAAATGGTCGAATAATAAGCAGTCGATAATAATAATAAAATATTTTTTTCCTTCTCTCGGTTCATGTAGATAAAAAAATGCCACAGATAAAATCGAATATGTATTCAATGAGGGCTCTGTGCAACAAAAATGTCTCGAATTGAAATTATACCATCAAAAGAAGAAAAGGCGCATTGTGTTTAAAACTTTTAAACCAAACATTTTGATGATACCTCATCCCTTATGATAAGTCAAGCAAATTTCATGCAAATGGCAACTGTCATCATAACACATGCTGATGTAGTTGCAGTCGCTATTTGTGCAGCAATGGAGAAGTTCATGCATACATAACGGGATAAATCAAATACAAAGCACAACGTCAGTTTTCATTATTTATAATTAAATGAAAGATTGAAGCTTAATTTCCAAGGCATTATTCATGTAGAGAAAAGCACCTGCTGGGTGCAGACACAACTGCAAATGGAAATGGGTAACTTTGGTCATAATATATAGGTTTTTTGTGCATTACCGAAAATGTTATCTATTAGATTATTGAAACGTCAGAAGTACATTTTTCTTTAGGCGCGGGCTATCAATCATCAACACAAAGGGGCGACTTGGAAGTCGTGAATCCTTTTCGAACCGGATTTTAAATGTTACTAGTACGTTGGATGGAAAAGTTTCGAATCAGAGAATGACTCAGTCAATACTGTACACGAGAAAAATGTCGCAGGCAGAAATTATCATCAAAAATTTGATTTAAGTCGGATATACTTGAAACTTTCAGGGAGCAAAAAACCACATGATATTTCAAACAATGAATTAATATTTTTCTCGGCAGTCGGCTGCCCAGATCAACCAATATAAACAATTAATATTTTCAATAAATAATTAAAATAATAAAGCGGAAATAATACAGAATCAAGACGCGCGTGAAATCTGTTGACCTTTATTTGGTAATTAAAATGATTTTATAAAAACTGTTTAGAATATGTCAATGCAATGAATCAACTATTATGTCTAAATCTTATTCAGTTGTTTATTTTGTATCACGTAATTTCATTTATAAAAAACCTGTTTTAATCCACCTAGTGGTGTAATGATGCCTTTCTCATAACAATCAAACTATCATATATAATGCTGTGGTATTCTTCAAAATTATTTTTCTTCGATTCTTAAAAGAATAATCGAAATAGATTTATTTGACCGTCTATTTATAAAAACTATCAATTGGAAAAGATTTGAGGTCGATTTAGAAAACTTTTTACGGTTTTTCGCTCTTTACTTTACCCGCACTTTACCCTATATTTCCGGATCCGGAAGTCGGATCCTGATGAAATTCAGGAATTACGTATGGGACTACAGGACCTTTCATTTGAACCTAAGTTTATGAAAATCGGTCGCGCCATCTATGAGAAAAGTTAAAACACATATTTTCTTTTTTTTGCACATTTTACTCCATAACTCTCGAACCGGAAGTCGGATCCAAATAATATTCAGGAATTTTGTATGGGACCTCAAGACCTTTCATTTGAATCTAAGTTTGTGAAAATCGATTCAGCCATCTCTGAGAAAAGTTAGTGCACTTATTTTCACAATTTTTTGCACATTTTACCCCATAATTCCGGAACCGGAAGTCGGATCCAAATAATATTCAGGAATTTTGTATGGGACCACAACACCTTTCATTTGAATCTAAGTTTGTGAAAATCGGTTCAGCCATCTCCGAGAAAAGTTAGTGCAAAAAAACGTTACATACACACATACGCACATACACACATACACACACACATACACACACACAGACATTTTGCGTACTCGACGAACTGAGTCGAATGGTATATAACACTCGGCCCTCCGGGCCTCGGTTCAAAAGTCGATTTTCACAGTGATTGCATAACCTTTCTATATGAGAAAGGCAAAAAGGGAAGTTTTTATTCTTTACGCGATAGTATTGCAAATTTTTCTTCAATTTTCTCGAATAAGAGCTGTGAATCAAGACTTCCCGGGACTTCAATATAGGATATTGTTGAAACGTTCACTCGGTAAGTCAGTGAGTTTAGTGGAGCATCCGAGCATCTTGAAACCGGAACATACTGAGTCGCGCGCGAATACTACCAATACTGAAATTTTTACTAACAAATATCCTTCTCCCGTGACACTTGTGGAGTGCGCAGTAGTATATACGGCCACTAGTAACAATAAGTGTTCGACTAACATCGCTTCCCATTTCTTAGACGATCTACGTTCGAGCCTGGCCGGCGCCGGTACTGATTAATGAATTCTGGGATTACCAGAAGATGTACATTGAAGGATGATTTACCAGTCCCAGGTTGGATAATCTAGAAGTTCTCTGTACAATTTATGCTAATCCCGAACAGTAACGGAGTAGCAACCAGGGGTGGTCGCTCAAGCTCAAACTAAACCACTTTCACCTTTATATCATCGAAACCAAAAAGAGTCAGTCATTGGATTTTCGCACTTGATTAATAGCACACTAGAAGCTTTCAAACGAGTGTAGGACTAAAAATTTCACGCCGAACGGATATAAAGTGTGGTTTGTTTGTTATTTCACTTATACATTATGATCTCCGGAAATGAAAGGGGGGAAAGAAAAAAAGAAAAATATCATCATTTTTGCGATTTTTTTTCCAGAATTATCGTTCAACAAAATAAATTCAAATGTTTTGCATGAGAAAAGGTTTAATTCGAACAACATTTTGTAATTTTTTCGTGGAAAAATATTGAGAAATAAGTCGGTGAAGAGGTATTTTTGAGAACGCTTCTTAAAAATTATGATTTGCGGTGTCCACTGTATCTCAGTGCAGACTAATCAGAAGTGAACAAATGAACGCAGCACAATTAGAGTAGAAGTTTTTCTAGACCCCAACGTTTATGTTTGATTTTTTTTTAATTTTTGGTGGTTACTCAAATTGAAAACTACGATTTTTCACGAAAAAATCCACCATTTTGTAGCTGTTAAACCTCCCCAAAGTAACAAACAACGAAAAGGAATACGTTGGGGTCTGGTTTTTTATATGTAAAAAGTGTGTGCAATATTTGGAAAAAATTGGTGCAGTAGTTTTTGGATGACGATGGACACGGACTTTCAAAACCTGCTTTCAAGGAAAAAGCGTTTAAAGGTTTTCGTCTATAAAATCAAAGGAAACAATTAATTACTCCAGGGAGCCCGTAGGGTCAAATATTTTCAAAAAATCATATTTTTTCTTTTATAATTTATTATAACGAAACATTTCAAAAATGTTTTGTCAAGTTTTGAAGTCAATCTAAGTAGAAATCTTGAACCTGTGCGCCGAGCTCTTGCTTCTTCGTAGAATGAGATAGCCATAAATAACGGTCCATAACTTCCAGAGTTTCGTTCCAATAGGCTTGAAAATTTCACAGAAAATTTTTCAAATATTTAACTATAAGAAAATAGAAAAAAAATGATTTTCCAAAAGTGTTAGACTCCTTAAACAATTCTGAGCCAAATATAGTACATTTGTTCCGTTCTTCTATTTCACCAATAATTTCGGATCCGAAAAACTTTACTGCTAGTGCTTTCAGTAACATATTTTTAGAACAAACCAACTTGTGGTATAGAATCAAACGGAGGAGAAATGTGAATAGTCTTCCTCAAGAAACGTATTTTCATCAGAATCTGCGATGCAAGTCCGACGCGCTCTTCTCAGAACAAACTATCCACGGAATGCGTGTAAGTGTCTCTGCTAAATGGTGCTCCCAACCTTTTTAATCTATTAAATAACAGCAATTATAAGAAGCCGAATTGATGCACACACAGTGAAATGACTTCAACTGGTGGTGATTTAACTGCACTTAACAACAAATCGCTGCACAGGGAACACATGTGGCTAGATCTTAATTGTCATATAAATCTTCCTTTATATATAACAACACACGCCACACATTCAAAATTAATAAAGGGACATCTCTCAAGCATTGACGATTTATATGAAATGATATTAAAAAGCTCTTCTAATATGTACAGCTTTTATAGGTCATAAAAATAATGTTGCAACATTTTTTTTCCATTTCAGAAGGTTATTTTGAATGGTTTATTTGTTATTTCACCACCCATTCTTGCTGCAAGCAAATAGTCCACATACTGGGTCGGAATTGGATCGATGTTGGCTCTCCCCAGCCCCAGTGGGGAACATTTTGGGATTCCCCAATTCTCCACTCCGTTCCGCTACATGTATAGGCATAATTCCACTCGTGCAGTAAAAACCATTACTGCCACATGTGCAACCGGAATCCATTCGATTACATAAATAACGCATGCAAGCATGCATGCAAATATCAGCAAATGTTTAGCCAAAGGCATACGTGCTTAGGTTCAGTTGTACTGCACCATGTAGGCTTCGATCGAAGCTGTGCCACTGCCGTCGATATCTACTTGTGCTGAGTCAAGTGCACATGCACAGGATACAGCCCTCCAGGCGAATGTCGTCCTTCTAGATTTTATTTGAGTTTCTATGGAAACTACTGATAAGAACGCATACACACAGCTTCCATCAACGACATATGTTGAAATATATGTATGCAACTCCGAACCTAACCACTAATGCGAGAAATGTACATTACGCCAAAAATGTCGTTTCGTGTATTACAATCATTCGAAACGCGAATTGAAGAGAGTCACAAGGAACTACATTTCATATACACATGCACAGGAGTCGAAACTCGGTGAGCTTGTGATGAAATATTGGCACGAAATGTACACGCATTTCGCTTAGCAGTAAACAAATTCCGACGGTTCGATAATCAGTTCCTTACACGTTCATAAATTCTCGTATTTCCCGTTGAATTATTACGATCAAATCATATCTTGCATTATTGGCACTTTCGATGAATATAATGCATGCTTTTCTTAATCCAACCACGATAATTGAATATTCTATAAATTTGAAGGTAAAAAATGTGTTATGCATAGTGAGAATTTCTTTGAATTTTCTATAAGTTAAATATGAATAAATCTGAAAATTCCTTTTTTTTAAATTCCAGTGCAATCAAAGAAGTGGTAAAGAAAATCGACGACAGCAAGACGAACAAAAGGAAATTAACCATTAATAGTCCTGTGTGAGCTCTGTGGTTTACAGCTCGTTTGTGGTTATTCTATGGATGTTGGTTACTAGTGATTGCTTCGGGCAATCACATTCTCATTTCTCTACAGCAAACACGAGTATCAAAATCATTTGTGGAAGAATTTCGCGCGTGTGTGTGTGTGGGAGAGAAATTATGGACTGTATCAGAAAATTCTCGTTGTCATTGCTAGACGGGAACTTAAACACATTGTTCCAAATCCTTTATGTCCATTGTTGGTAGAAGTTTGTCACTATCAGAAACTTAAAATATTGCGAAACTACGTGAATTTCTATCATACAGGAGGTAGAAAAGACTACATATGTGGAAACGTGAGAAATGATTTCGTTCGCTGGTACGAAAAATTTAGAACTAACTCATTGTGTTTTGAAAAAAAAACTGATGCAAATCTGCAATTCTGCCGTTTCAAAAATATTATGAGACATATTCTTAAAATAGCGACCGATTTGTCAAAAAAAAATTAAATATCCAAATTGGGTTTTATAAGTAAATTCCATTTTCACCAACTTTCTTCAATTGCACACATAAACGTTATTCAGCTTTCTTCGCATAGAAGCTCAGTAGACAGTGAACCCATTGCTGTTTTGTCAATTGCAAGTTAGTGTCATTTACTGCTAAATGTAAATTGCGTATCCTGGGAGTCCGAGACCGTTTTTTTGTTCGCTGAACCGATGGCTGCTTCGATGAGGGACGGCCAATCATTGTTTGTTTCGGGCGCAAAATTTCCTTGGCACGCGACTGACATTTAGTGAAGTGAACATGTCGAAAGTCTGGTCACGAAACGTTCTTAATTTTCGTTGAATCTTACGGGAACATGTTTCATCGGTCGTGATTTGTGTACGTTGGTTTAAGCGATTTAAAAGTGAGAATTGCAGAGCGAAAGACAAATGTCAACCCAAAATAATTGAAGATGTCGAATTGCAAGAATTATTTGACAAAGACAATACCCAAACGCAAAAACAAATTCAACGTTACTTGCCAAGCCATTTCTGATCGCTCACATGCCATGGAATAGATTCTGACGATGAAAAAACGGGAGCCTGTTGTTGCTTTCTCGACACGAAAAAAGGATTGAAAAAGCTCCAAGTGCAAGTTATACCGCTGACAGACATGTGATTTACGTACAATGATTTCTGTACAACGCTGTACGCGTACAACGATGAGGTGACAGACATGTTTTGCGCACAGAATGAATGTACAGTAAAAGGAAACAAGTCAAAACTTAGCTTGACTTCCCAGCTTCGATGAACGATAATATAGAAACCAAAAAAATTGCGGTTTGAAGTGCATTCCTAGCAACTGATTTATGACAGATATAATCAATGCCTCTCTGAACTATTAGACTAGTTTAAATGTAATTAGCATTAGAAAATAAATGATGTCCACAATTTTGATATTCTACCGTAACATTCACTGACATCAAATAAAAACAGAAAATGTAGAACTAATTTTCGGAACACAGTGCTTCTTATGCAGCGGAACCAAAAAAGTAAATAGATTTAAGATATTCTTAGTATGTAATCATAAAAAACGGCATGGCACACACATATTTCAGAAAAATGCTATCAACGTAACAGTTTATTCATTACGAAATTTTCATAAAAAGGATTATGTTTACCATAAAGCTAGTTTTAAAACCTTCTTGAATTTTAAATCATCCCGAAATAGATTTGACATAGGTTTGATGTTTCATTTTGCTTCATAAATCTTATGAAAAATAGTCATAATTGTTTGGTCTTTGAGGAGTTTAAAGTTGTCATGCTATATTTATGAAGTAACACTGAAAACTTCAACAAGTATTCATTATATTAAATATGTTACATTATATTAAATATGTTCTACTTCAATTTACCCACACTGAAAGACATGATTCGCTGTTCTCTATTCATACCCAAAATAAGACTCTGTAAACAATTTAAAAACAAGTTTTCTTTCTATCCAACGGCATTCAATCTTATGATATAAGGCAAAGTAATTAGAAGATTTAGAGTTTCAAAAAGTGAATATAAGGGACCATTGTGATAGACGGAATTTCGATTGGTCATCAATAAACAAGATGATTACACAATTGGTATATTGATGTGTTGGATATTTATCGATTAATATTACCACATGTGCATTCAAAATATGAATCATTTTGTTTTTAAATCCATTTCAACAATAAAATTACTTGTTATTGAATAGAAAATAATTACTCAATAGTGCTGATTTTATGTACAAATATGAATATACTGTTTTCCTTAATTGTGTTTTAAAACTTCACCAAATTTGGTTTGACTGCTTTTTGAAAATATGCTACAACGTTATAAAATATATAAATTTTATGCTGCTTGTTAGCATTTTACAGAGATTTTTTAGAAACAAAACGATGGTTGTTTATTATTTGATGCTCAGACGAAAGGAAATATTGCTTCATGAGTTCACCATCGCTCGCAAATGGCGCTGGTAGCAGTAAACAGTGATGTGATTTTGCACAGTACAACGATCAATGACCGTAGTACGGAAATCACCGTTGTATCATGATGCTCGTGTGATACCACCGTGATTCAGGGTGACAGACATGTGATTTCATGATGTACAGTGATTCCGATATCACATGTCTGTCATAAGCATTACACCTCAACAAAAGACAGCTACTAGAGCTGCAATTGAACAGAACTAATGACACAAATATAATCTACATACAGTTCCTTTCAAAATTCAAAGTAGAGTGCGCCAGATTCGCGAGGAAAAATATCACTGTTCAAGTCCACTGTGTTGAGTATAACAATGTCAAGTATAACATACCCATGTACCCCAAGGAAGTGTCGCAATTCACTCAAATTTACCGCCGAAACATTACATTACGGCGGATCTGTTTGATGACATAATGGCACGGCAAATCAGTTTTTCCAAGACAATCTTAGATGCACATGTACTTGAATTCTTAAATCACCGAAATCCTCAAAACATTCACATATATGCAAAAAAAACATATTTTGCCCGATGATGGCAGTTGGGATTAGCTAAGCACACTCCCACACACAGATATGCAAACATTGTAACGCCCATCTCGCATAAACAGTGACTGCATGAACTATTAGAGACGTCACCGATATCAATAGTGCAATTGATTGCAATTTGTGCGCTGTGTACCAATGAGAAACGAATGAAATACGAGCAAATCCGGTTAGTAGTTACACTATATGAGCCGGAAACTGGATGAATAAAATAGGTGCTAAAACAGACAATTCGCCCGCACAGATACACGGAAAATGTGCTTTTAATCCGATAATTACGTACGGAACCAGTTTGATGCAATCGAAATCTAATTTGGAATAATTATCTAATGATAGCCGGCATGCAGATTTATCTTGTCAACCTGTCATGCACAACCGAAACCATGAGGTTTTTATGAGAGTTTATAAATTTACATTCGTATAATCGAACATGATAACAATCATGCATTTTCGTTGTAGCGATAATGAAACAATAATACCAGTGACAACGGGACATGGAAGCATTATTTTCTTTTTTTCAGCAATGCCGAAATAGTTTACTTTAGTTCTTATGTACCCACTTGAATTTTTAAACTGAACACAAATTGCTGATCGCCGAAGTTTTTTTTAGCAATGTCGATTGTTTATCACTTCTTAGTCAAATAAACATAAATGTTCGCGCTCGAGCTCTTCTCTACTTTCTGATACTTGTTAGAAAATTTTATTTCAACTACCAATGTAGTATTTACATCAGTATTTGTTACAAAAATTGCTTTCTGTTAAGAATTTGTTACTATTTACTGATCGGCTTGCGGCGGTTCCGAACAAACTTGATTATTATTGATTTATTAATTTTTAGTTGGTTTGACGTAAAGCCGCCATAACTAAGTTCAGTTTTGCAATGACTGATCGGAAACATATATTGGAGAAGCCAAATGAATGAAAAACTAACAGAAAAGATGATTTATTGGAAAAACATACGCTCAGAGACAGGACTCGAACCTGCGTTCTTAGGCATTCCGTGCATACGCGCTACCATTTCGCCACTCTGAATCTTGTTTTAGTCACTCTAAAACGCCAGTCAGGCACAGTAGCACGTACATCGAACATGGTCTACATCCTGGCCGTCACCCGACCGATACCTTATATCTAAACATCTTCTCTGTCCATCAAACACTAGTCTTCTCGCTTTATACCTATTTCTCCGATCAAGCATTGAGTAGGAGAGTGTATTTATAATCGCTTGTCACCTTCGTTAATGGTGCCAGCTATATGTTTCCGCTCAGTCATTGCAAAAAAAAAATTGATTATTATTGATCAAGCTTTCTCTGATTATTTAAAGATCCATGCTCAGTCATCAAAACAGAATACAATATAGAGAGGAATCTTGTACTGGGGGTGAAAAGAAGACATCGTAGAACTAAAAGAAACAGATCATTATACACCTGTAAATCTATGCTGAACGATATGTAGGGATGACCGGGGCTAGCTAGCCAAAGAGGCAGGCTATTATGCGCAAAGGCGACATCTATTGTGTTTTTGGTGGAATAATAGGCCACTCATATACCGACGTAATTTCAGGTGTTTTTGTGTCGTTGTTTGTACAGGAACTCGTTTATTCTTTTTTCGGCAATTTTGAGTAAATTTAGGTTATTGTACAGTAATACGCGTAACGCGAATCGATTATCATCCGAAATCATAAAACATTGTACCGCTGGAAAAGGCATTCAAACCCCTAAAACATGGTATGATGGTTTCCAGTGTTCTCTTATTCCTGTTGGTGTAAAGTAAATCGTGATTGTTCTCGGAAACATCCATTGGGTTGGTGCGGTGTTGGTTAGCCGAATTGTAAATTTAGTGTATTCGTGAAATGCAAACTTTTTTCTTTGAGAACTTAAATGTTACGCTAATATTGATGATTATAAGTGCTGTATTCATAATTAATTAATATGCATGTTGTTTACGGGCGTAAATGGTGAACGATACCTCATCCCCGAGTCGAAAATTGGCTCACCCCCTGACAAGGAGCAGGAATGAGAGAATAGAAAAAATTGTTGCCAACAGAACATGATGCTATTTCTGTATAAAATGTTCAAAACGACGAATGTAACAATGAGATATTCTCTTTGTTTACTTTCTCTTTTGATTATTACGGAACTCTTAGCAATTCTTCTCTCCAATTATTTATCGATAATAATAACTAAAGCTATCATCTTTTAATCTGCTCTGGAGAAATTACCGAAAAAAGCAAAAATATTTCGCAATAATCGAAAGAGAAAGTAAACAAAGAAAATTTCTCATTGTTACATTCGTCGTTTTGAACATTTTATACAGATTTGTTCTTTCTCTTTAAAAAGCACATGTCCGAGTTGAAAACCCTTTCTCATCGCGATTAGCGGCCCTTACACGTGACAATATTATTGTCAATCCAAAGTATTGTCAATACCATCAATCCAATTCGCTTGATAACTTGAGTCCGAGTTTTTCGAAAAATTCAAGCGTTTGGCGCGTTAAGTATTGCAAATGAATATTTAATTATTGAGAGAAGAGATCATTGCACATATTTAACAGCTTCTCTCTGGAGAGAAACTATTGTTGGATTGATGAGCAGTTATGATTTTTTGACTATATTTTCGTCAATCCGATGAAGTTTCCACTACATGATCAAAAGTATTATCAATACTCCTTGTATTGACAATAATATTGTCTCGTGTTAGGGTCGCTATTTATTCATTGTTCCGTCGGAATCGACTTCGTTTTCGTATCATAATCGTGCTCGCTGTCGGGCAACACATATACATATTACTATTCGCTCGGTATTAAAGGGTGATTTTTTAAGAGCTTGAGAACTTTTTTAAACAATAAAACGCATAAAATTTGCAAAATCTCATCGGTTCTTTATTTTAAACGTTAGATTGGTACATGACATTTACTTTTTGAAGATAATTTCATTTAAATGTTGACCGCGGCTGCAACTTTTTCGAGCATTTCGGCCGGAATAGCCCGAATTTCTTCGGAAATGTTGTCTTCCAAAGCTGGAATAGTTACTGGCTTATTTCTGTAGACTTTAGACTTGACGTAGCCCCACAAAAAATAGTCTAAAGGCGTCAAATCGCATGATCTTGGTGGCCAACTTACCGGTCCATTTCTTGAGATGAATTGTTCTCCGAAGTTTTCCCTCAAAATGGCCATAGAATCGCGAGCTGTGTGGCATGTAGCGCCATCTTGTTGAAACCACATGTCAACCAAGTTCAGTTCTTCCATTTTTGGCAACAAAAAGTTTGTTAGCATCGAACGATAGCGATCGCCATTCACTGTAACGTTGCGTCCAACAGCATCTTTGAAAAAATACGGTCCAATGATTCCACCAGCGTACAAACCACACCAAACAGTGCATTTTTCGGGATGCATGGGCAGTTCTTGAACGGCTTCTGGTTGCTCTTCACTCCAAATGCGGCAATTTTGCTTATTTACGTAGCCATTCAACCAGAAATGAGCCTCATCGCTGAACAAAATTTGTCGATAAAAAAGCGGATTTTCCGAATGGACCACCTAAGACGCAGCCGCGGTCAACATTTAAATGAAATTATCTTCAAAAAGTAAATGTCATGTACCAATCTAACGTTTAAAATAAAGAACCGATGAGATTTTGCAAATTTTATGCGTTTTATTGTTTAAAAAAGTTCTCAAGCTCTTAAAAAATCACCCTTTATTATTACCTCATACATGCATATTACTTACTACGGGTTTACTACGGTTTTCTAATGAGGAGTGATATTTGCGCGATTCTCTCTTGTTTTTTACTCTCCTCTCCTGATTCCAATTGATCTATCTTACGCGAAGGAAGTGGAAGTAACTGGTTCTTCTCCGAAGGTCGGTCTGGCTACCGACGCAAGATACTAAATTTAAAACTTCACGATAAGGAAAATATATCCAAATATCATATAGTGAAATGTGTCAAATTCAAAAAAAGTATAATACAGTGTATTTGGTTACACTTTTACACATATCGTTTGCAGATTGATTTGCGCAGAAAATGAGGACGAACCAACGAAAGTCCATAAAAAGCAAAACGTTGCCCGAAAAGATGAACGAAGCTATTGCAGCAGTTTTATCTGAAAAAATGAAAATTGGAACAGTTGCAAATAATTTCAATATTCCCGTGCGAACATTATCGCGATATTGTTCGAAAGCCAAGCGTGAAAACCAAGGCAACGATAATACAACAAGAATCGTGACGATTGAGTATCGGAGAATTCGACAAGTGAAATAAAACATTTTTATAGAATGAGAAAGACTACATTTTTTGTTGCAGGTTTTAAGTGATAAACAAGAAATTTCTCTGTGAAATTACATTCTCCAAGCATCATATATTTACTATGGGCTGGCACCTAAAGAAATTCGAAAGTTGGCGTACCAGTATGCAACCGCAATCAAAATTTCTATGCCATCGTCAGTGGGGAGAACACAAAATGGCAGGTGCAGCTTGGTTTACACCGTTTTTGAAGAGGAACAATGCATGATCCATACGCACCCCAGAGGCGACCAGTTTGTCCCGAGCAACGAGCTTCAATCCGAAAAAAGTTACTAAATTTTTTGACAATCTGAAAGTGGTCCTTGATCGTCTTGAACCAGCTGAAATTTGGAACGTCGACGAAACTGTTCAGAAGCCAAGTCGTATCGTTGCTCGCCGGGGAAAAACAATTCGGCAGAGTTACGTCAGCTGAAAGCGGGACTCTGGTGACGTTAGCAGCAGCAGTATCGGCTTCAGACAATTCCATTCGTTCCTTTTTCGTATTTCCAAGGGTTCATTTTAGGGATCACTTTATCCGTTATGCTCCAAGCGGTAGCAGAGGAGCGGCACATCCGAGTGGCTGGATGACAGAAGAAATTTTTCAGGAATTTGCTAAAAGCTGCCCTTACACGAGACAATATTATTGTCAATCCAAAGTATTGTCAATACCGTCAATCCAATTGACTTGGTAACTTGAGTCCGCATTTTTCGAACTAATCAAGCGTCCGAAGCTTCAAATATTGCAACTGAACATTGAAACATTGAGAGGAGAGTTCATTGCACATATTTGATAGTTTCTTATCTGGAGAGAAAGTATTGTCTGATTGATGAGCAGTTTTGATTTTTTGACAATATTTTCGTCAATCCAATGAAGTTTCCATTACACGATCAAAAGTATTGTCAATACTCCTTGTATTGACAATAATATTGTCTCGTGTAAGGGCTGCTAAACATTTCATTCACTATGCCAGACCAAGCACGTCAAGACATGTTTGACAACCAACCATGAATCCCACCTGTCGATTGAGGCACTGAATTTCTTTAAAAATACGGGGTTGTTGTTCTGCCTTTTCCACCACACCGCAGCCACAAGCTCCAGCCCTTGGATCTCAGCGTCTATGGTCCATTTGAAAAATTCATTAATACATACTCTGAAGCGTGGATGACGAACAACCCTGGCAAAACAATGACAATTTACGACATTCCAGAAATCGTAGCCAGTGCATTTCCACTTGCATGAACACCAAACTATATTTCGTGTCTTTGGTGTGTGCCCCTTCAATCCAGAAATTTTTCCTCCTGAGAAGTTCCTGGCAGGATTTGTAACAGATCGATCCAATCCTGATCAAAACTTGTCCACTGGCATAGAGTTTGTTGCAGATGCAATTCTCCCTGAAGACGTAAGACCACTTCCCAAGCCGAGTGCACGAACTTATTCGAAGAAGCAACAAGGTCGCAAACGTCGATCAACCCAAATATTGGAAGATTCCCCAATAAGAGCAACATTGAAGAAGGAAAAAAATGAAAGCAAACGTAAGCCTACGCAACGAGAGCTTTAAATAGGTTATCCACACCCATCAAATCTAAAAAAATTAAGAAATAAAGAGGTGCTTTCTGATGTGAACTGAGTTGTCTCCACTAATAAACGTTTTCCATTCTTGCATTTGATGTGTTTCACATATTTCATCATACTCGGCCAACCTACCCATTTTCCCTTATTTTTCTAGAGTTATGAAAAAATTCACAAACGTGCTCAAAAGATATATCTTCAAGACAGCGTAAACCGTTTATTAAAAAGTCCAACCAGAATAAGTTCAGAAATTCCGAAACGAAAACTCGGCCAACTAGCCCCAGTATCCCTTATGTACCAGCTGTATGTATTAGCCGTCTCCACTCCATTACTGCTTGTTACCAGTCACGCAATCGGCGGAAGGTTCGCTGAACGTCTATCCACATCTCTACGATGTATCTTACCCATCGCAAACAACAGATTTTTTGTGGTATGACCGAAGTGTGATTGTTCCAATAGCCGACGAAGTAACATTAACTTTAGTCTGCCTAGCAGTTTATGATGAGCCGTCAGGTCGCAATAGCAGTTCAACATAAACTGCTACGCACTGATGAGTCAGAGACGAAACGTAAAATTAAAGCTTCATCCACGATTATAAATTCAATTATGATAGTTGTTACGGATCTTCACATAACATACATCATCGTCATCGTCATATTATCATACTAAGAAATCCAATTAAAATATGTTCACCTTTGCTATCACACATGCATTTAATAAGCGAAACAGAAAAAATACACACGCACACTATCACACACTCTCATCTCGAAATGACGATTAAAAGTTACTTAGTTACTACTGAGCAATCATCGTGATAAGACGCCCATCTTTATTGTTCCGAAGTTCCCGTTACGCTGCTGTTTGCTTCTTGGTGCTAAATTGCCATCTGTAAATTCGTGGAAAGACAATTAATTTTGGCGATACCCGTTGGTAACGTCGTTTATCGATCATCATATTGGTGCCGAAACCCGGGACTTTATCGTTAAAGTAATTTTTCTCGATAATACCACGTGTGGCAGGACGTTACACAAAACCAGCACCGCCATCTTCTCGCTTCGTCATCTTTGTAAAGAATTGGTCATCAGTGCCTACGACAGCGTCCATTGTCTAATGAAGTGAACCATTCGAGTACCTATGCTTGCTGCTCAATGTACTGATCATCATCACTGAGCAAAAAGCTGATCCACATTCTGGCTGTTCGCTACTATTATTCGCCGTTACGTTGCTGCGACGTGGAGAAAGAGGGCTGTTTCACCTTCGTGCTGTTGCTGCTGTCAATTCACATTCTGTTGCTGCTACTAGTACTGCGAGCAGTTTTGGAATCTTCAGCAGAAAGGATTAATCATCTGACGGACTCTGGTTGTAACTGAAAGGTCGCTGTAGTCATTGGGAAAAAGCAACTATCGTCGTGATCAAGGTTAAGTACCTCCAAAAAGGTAGGTGCAATTTTCTTTTTGGTGCAAGATAAATAAAATGGCGACTGCAACGAGAACCAAAAAAGCTAAGCAGCTCAAGCATTTGCATGCCAAGCGTGCCTATGTGATGGGGTCCATTGCTCTTATTCGAGATTTTGAGGAGAATTTTGAGGAGTCAAAATCGACCGAAATTCCATTCCGCCTAGAACGGCTCGATAAATTAATGGAAGAGTTCGAAACTATTGAAACCGAACTCGACTCCATGCGCTGTGGAGAACCAATATTCTCGGAAAGTCGTGCTGAATATCAAACGTTATATTATCGTTTGAAAGGTTCTTTGACCAGTAAATTAACAGTTTCACCATTAAATTCAGTAACTGTTCCCGTAATTGATTCAACAAATACTTCCTCCGGTATGCGTCTCCCAGAGCTGAGACTACCTGAATTCGATGGAAACCCAAATGAGTGGGCTGGTTTCCATGACATGTTCAAGGCGATGATTCATGACAACGTATCGCTTTCGAGCATTCAGAAGCTACACTACCTCCGTGCGTCTCTGAAAGGGGATGCGGCACGCATAATCTGTTCGCTTCCAATAGCATCAACCAGTTACATTGTTGCTTGGAAGATGATTTCCGATCGCTATGAAGATAAAAATTTACTGATCAAACAACATATTTCTGCTTTGTTCTCTATAACACCTCTAAGAGATGAATCGGCAAATGAATTATCTGATCTTGCTGATGAATTCGAAAAGCACGTTCAAATTCTGGATTCATTGGAAACAAAGGCACAGCATTGGGATTCTGTTCTGGTAGAACTTCTGTTCAGTCGAATGGACATCAGCACACAAAAGTTGTGGGAAAATCAGCGGGATAAATCCAAACGTCCATTATACGAAGAGTTAGTGAAATTCATACACGATCATTCAAGGACTTTACAGTCACTCAAGCTCTCCCAAAATGCTATTTCATTGACGGAATCTAAGCCCCCTAGGGCTCGCCAAATAAACCAACACTTTGTTACAGAGCATTCTCTCAAATGTGCGGCATGTAAACAAGCTCATTATTCATTCCAATGTGAGGTTTTTCGTGCACAAACTCCTCAACAACGCTTCGAACTTGTGCAACGGAGCGGCTTATGTACTAACTGCTTGAAATTCACCCATTTGGCTAAAAATTGCACAGGTGGATCATGCAAATACTGTCAAAAGAAGCACCATACACTGCTTCATTTTCCTCCTTCATCTACATTAATCGCAACTGAAATTTCATCACATCTTCAACCAGAGGCAGAACCTGTATTCGAACAACAGTTCCTGTCTGCCAATAATGCATCTCATTCTCCTTCCGTTGCGCGACTAGGTGACACCGGTGTCACCTCGGCTGATCGTTCGGTATCGTTGTCGCCGCCGTCGGTCTGCGCGCCCTCTTCCGCTCCGTCCGGTACAGTCGCACATCCATCCAATATTTGTCAAACAACTTCATCAATAAGTGAATCAACTGTGTTACTATATACTGCTCTGGTGAAGGTCCGAGACCATCGAGGGCAACACCAATGTGCTCGTGTTCTTTTAGATAGTGGATCACAGTCAAATTTTATTTCTGAATCCATGTGTCAACGCCTTGCATTAAAACGAAGTAAGCTAAACGTGCCTGTTAGTGGTATCGGCCAAGCCGTAGTGAATGTGCGATACTCCGTGTCAGTGCTACTGTCTTCCCGTTTTGGACCCATCGAACATCGCCTGGAGTGTCTGGTGTTACCGAAGCTAACCGCCAGTCTACCAACGAGAACAATCGACATTAGAGCATGGAAAATTCCAAAGGACCTTCCGTTAGCAGATCCTCATTTTAACATCAGCAAGGGCATTGACATGATAGTTGGCGCAGAGTTATTCTCCGTGATACTGCAAGCAGAGCAAATCTCCTTCGATGCACATCTGCCATACCTGCATAAGACAAATCTGGGATACATTCTCGCTGGAAAGGTACCCACCAAGTCACCTACTCAAGTTACATGTCTCGTTTCTACTTTCGACAAGTTAGAAACTCAAGTGAAAAAGTTTTGGGAAGTGGAGAACTTCGACCATGGCAAAGCATATACGGCGGAGGAACAGCAATGTGAAAACTTTTTCAAAAGGACACACACACGCAATTCCGATGGACGATACGTGGTACGTTTACCTATTCGACAAGAAATGCTTCCTCTTCTCGGTGATACATGGTCCACTGCGGCTCGACGACTCAACTCTGTAGAAAGGCGCATCCGTGCTGACGACTTGCTCCGTTCCAGTTATGTGCAATTCATGGAAGAATATGAAGAGCTTGGACACATGGAAAAGGTGCTGACTCGTGACGCGTTACCCCAGTTTTTCTTGCCCCATCATGCAATTGTTCGTCCTGAATCTTCTACAACTAAAACGAGAGTTGTGTTTGACGGATCGTGTAAAAGTTCTAATCACCTTTCCTTAAATGACATTCTCCTGACTGGTCCAACGGTTCAGCCCACTCTCTTGTCCATTGTGCTTAACTTTCGCCTTCATCGGTACGTCATGACCGCTGATATTGAAAAAATGTACCGACAGATACTTGTACATCCCGATGATCGTCGGCTTCAGCAAATTCTTTGGCGTAAGAATGAATCTGAGCAAATAATTCCATATCGTTTGAATACTGTGACGTACGGCACGTCGTGTGCGCCGTTTCTTGCGACACGAACGCTCAACCAGCTTGCTGAAGATGATGGCAAGGAATTTCCTCTTGCGGCAGCTGTGGTACAGAAAGGATTCTACGTGGACGATTTGTTGACGGGCTCCGACAGCTTGGAAACCTTGATAGAAACCAGCCAACAGTTAATTGAGTTGCTGAACCGAGCGGGATTTTTCCTTAGAAAATGGAGTGCCAATCATCCAGTCATTCTGGAACACATTCCAGAATTGAATCGAGAGACGTTAACAGTGTTAGAACTGGATCAATCACCATCCATTAAAACCTTAGGTCTTTTATGGTTTCCAGCTGAAGACATGTTCGGTTTCAAGGTTCCACAGCTACCAGTAATTGACAAGGTAACCAAGCGTATTGCACTCTCAGAGATGTCTCAACTTTTCGATCCGTTAGGTCTTTTGGGACCAGTGGTGGCAAGTGCGAAAATGTTCGTTCAAAAGTTATGGCAAGAGAATTTGGATTGGGATGACGAACTTCCGTACAAACTGCAGTGCTGGTGGCTATCTTTTCGCGCATCGATTGACGTCATCAGGCAGGTTCGTGTGCCGAGATGGGTTCTAAATTATTCTTCCGGTGATTACGAGCTCCACTGCTTTACAGACGCGTCCGAAAAAGGTTATGGGTGCTGCGTTTACCTCGTATCTAACAACGGAAATACAAAAACATGTAATCTTCTCATTGCTAAGTCACGTGTCGCTCCTGCAAGTGGTCTCACAATTCCTCGTCTCGAACTATGTGCCGCAGTCCTAGGAAGCCAACTAGTGGACAGTATTCTTAATTCGACTAAGATCACTGGAACATGTACATTCTGGACGGATTCAACCATCGTCCTTCACTGGATAATTTCACCACCTGCTACATGGAAGGTGTTCATTTCAAATCGTATTGCTGAAATCCAAAGATTGACCAACGGCTTTCAGTGGCGACACATTCCCACCACAGACAATCCCGCTGATCGTATATCAAGAGGAGCAGACCCCCAACAATTGTTAGAAGATGCTGCTTGGTGGCATGGACCGCCGTGTTTGTTGCTTCCACCGGAGGATTGGCCAGATTCAATCGTTCCGTTATCATCGTCAATGGTCGAGCAGCAAAATAAAGAACGCAAGTTAACCATCGTAGCCTTTCACGCACACGCTGCGGATAATTCTTTAATTGTTGCATACTCAGAGCTCGCTCCCTTGCTCAAGGTCACTGCATACTGCAAACGATTCGCCGACAACTGTAGAGTACCAAAACTAAATCGTGTAACAGGAGGATTAACGGTAGAGGAATACGACAACGCTTTGAAATCGTTAATTCACGTAGCACAACAGACATCTTTTAGTGCTGAGCGACAATACCTACGCGCTCAGGAGAAGGGCATCGTTTCTCTGAAGAATGCTCCGTTCAAATCATCAATCAAAAACCTCGATTTGTTTTTCGATTCACGGGATCTACTCCGCATCAATGGACGTCTTTCTAAGTCACCAGGATCGTACGACTGCCGATATCCAATAGTATTGCCAGCTAATCATCATCTTACTAAGTTGATAGCTAGATCAATTCATCATCAAGCGCTGCATGTTGGACCCACGCAACTTCTTTCGACGATGAAACAGCGATTTTGGCCTGTTCGAGGCAGAGACCTTGCTCGAAGCATAGTTCACCACTGCGTGACGTGTTTCCGTTGTCGTCCAAAACCAAGCGATCAATATATGGCGCCATTGCCTGTTGCACGAATAACGCCGTCAAAGGTCTTCGAAAACACGGGGCTGGATTACTGTGGGCCGTTTTTCGTTCGACAATTCGCGGGAAGGGGCGCATCGGTGAAAGTCTGGGTCGCAGTGTATGTTTGCTTCGCCGTGAAAGCCGTGATGCTAGATATCGTCGCCGGGATGTCAGCAGATGCGTGCGTCAATTCGCTTAGACGCTTCGTCAGTCGAGTCGGCCGCGTTCGCGTAATACACTGCGATAACAGCACCTCGTTCGTTGGCGCGTGTCGCGAGATGAAGGAGATGCGAAAGCAGTTTATCGAACAACTGGAATCTACTCATTGGGCAAATGAGTGTCTAAAGAAAGGCATTCATTTCCAGTTCATCCCGCCACGAGCACCACACTTCGGCGGATTATGGGAGGCAGCAGTAAAAGTATTCAAGTATCATTTCCGCCGCATCATGGGATGCTCACCATATCATTTTGATGATCTTCGAACCGCCGTTGCTCAAGCAGAGAGCATTTTAAATTCTCGCCCGTTGACACCTGTGTCCAACAACCCGGATGACCTATCCGTGCTCACCCCTGCACACTTTTTAATAGGAGAACCCATTTATTATCTTCCTGAACCAGACTACTCGTGCATCCCTATTAATCGCCTCTCCCACTTCCAGGCGACTCAGCGACACATCAATGATCTGTGGAAACGCTGGTCGAAGGAATACATCAGTTTGTTGCATCAACGTCCTTCTAAGTGGAGAAAAATTCCGACAGATTTCAAGATTGGTTCAATGATTCTTTTGAAACAGGATAATACTCCTCCCAAACAATGGCCTCTTGGGCGCGTTATTGCTATCTATCCCAGCGAAGATGGAATCGTACGAGTTGTGGATGTACGTACTCAAGCTGGCATTCGTCGCAGAGCTACTACAGAGTTATGTTTACTTCCTCTTGATGACTCCCTGAACGAAGACTGCAAGAATCATTTCCAATCTGACGAAAATGACCAACTCCAATCATCCGATATTTGAATGCTGCGCTTCAACGAGGCCCAGGATGTTACGGATCTTCACATAACATACATCATCGTCATCGTCATATTATCATACTAAGAAATCCAATTAAAATATGTTCACCTTTGCTATCACACATGCATTTAATAAGCGAAACAGAAAAAATACACACGCACACTATCACACACTCTCATCTCGAAATGACGATTAAAAGTTACTTAGTTACTACTGAGCAATCATCGTGATAAGACGCCCATCTTTATTGTTCCGAAGTTCCCGTTACGCTGCTGTTTGCTTCTTGGTGCTAAATTGCCATCTGTAAATTCGTGGAAAGACAATTAATTTTGGCGATACCCGTTGGTAACGTCGTTTATCGATCATCAATAGTTGTGAACCCAAGGCACCCGCCATGGAGGGTGTCTTGGGCCATATGTCAACGATTTTTCAAGTTCAATTACAATTATAAATTACAAAAGAAAATTTTTACAAAAAAATACAATGGTGGTGGTATACTAAAATGACATGGTGTGAAATTTTTAAATACCTTTCGTTTACAGTATGTTTATGTAATGTATATAATTTGAA
Organism: Malaya genurostris; assembly: GCF_030247185.1. Taxonomy (NCBI): domain Eukaryota; kingdom Metazoa; phylum Arthropoda; class Insecta; order Diptera; family Culicidae; genus Malaya; species Malaya genurostris. Next base: position 83,539,299 of record NC_080572.1, on the reverse strand, counting down.
CATACCCAAATAGTAATGAAAATAAAACTAAATCTGGCTAATGTTGAATTAAAAAACGTGCTTAATCCACCTAGCAGTGAGGTGATACCTTTTTTTATCAATCCGCATGAGTTTTTTGCATGAATATTCTTCGGTGTTTTAGTTCTCATGGCATTATTTTAATGACCGTCGTTTTGAGCGGCAATTTGTGATTTTAATCACTCAATACCCTGTAATGTCGAAGCTACAAATCGGATCGAATTTGAATCTAAACGTGTGATTGAACATTCCATGAGATGTCTAAGAAAGTTTCAGTTTAGAGTTTACGGTTATTTACGGTACTTCTAGAGCCGGTATTCAGGAACCAGTATAACCCAAAACGGTTCGTGTGGCCAAAAAATAAATATGACGAAATTGCAATAGTTTTCAGTCCAACTTTTAAGCTTTTTAGAATTATCATCTTCTATATCGGCTTCAATTTTAAAAACTCATCACCCTGTAATTCCAGAATCGGAAATCAGAATCGGATAAAATTCATTAATTTTGCATGGATTTAATAAATCCTTTAATTTGAATTTTTGTTTTTGAAATTCGAATTTTTGAGAAAACGATTCGATACTGGAACCGGAATTCAAAATCAGTGTAGCCGAAATCAGTTAATTTCACCTGAGGAGTTGTATAGTTTACATTTGATTCAAAATGATCGAAAATCAGTGCAGACTGACTAAAAAGCAAGATATTTTATAGAATCTTAAGACCTTTCATTTGAATCTTAGATGGATCTTAGATTTCATTTGAGTCTTAGATCGGTTCAGCCATCTATGAGAAAAATTATTTACGCTATTTTAATTTCGTTTTACATATCATCCTGTAGCTCAGGAACCAGAAGTCGGATCCAGACGTAATTAAGGAACTTTGTTTGGAAACACTTCTCGTATGAATCTGAGTTTGTAGAAAATGGTTGAGTCATCTCCGAGAAAATTGAGTGAAATTATTTTCCACACACACATTTGCTGATCTCGACGAACTGATTCGAATGGTATATGGGTGTTATGTTCTTCCAGCATTCATTACTGTCAGTAGTTTAAATCAATATAATTATGCAATTGTTTCTAAATCGAAAATGCTGCCATCTTGGCCATCATCTGATTTACATATGTCATATTCGAATGATTATGTTGCCAAAAACGAACCGTGCTAAAATCGGTCCGAGGCAAAATGTCATGGAAAAGATGTTGTACACAGTCTTTTTGGTACTTAGAAACAGTTGTATGTAACAGTATAAAAAATCGTTTTTCACGTTTCCCAAGCATTACTTCGTCATACAGCGCTCAAAATTCCTACTAGTGAAATAAGGGGAAAAGTCGCTTACACAAAAATATCGATATCTCCGTTAAAAATGGACGGATTTTAACAATCTATGGCTTGTTGGATAGCTATTACCGTGCGGAATCTAAGTCTAAAAACATATTCTGTTTTCAAGGTCAATTGTGACAGATATTGTCAAAAAACATTTTGACATGAAACTTCGTATAACTCAAAATGTAAAGATTCTATCACAAAACCGTTCAATAGCGTTCAGGGTGACGGGAAGACCCTCCATTTGCGACTAGTTTGATCAAAATCGGTCCAGCCATCTCTGAGATCTCGACCTCTTAGTTGACAACACACATACAGATACACACGGACATTTGCTCAGTTCGTCGAGCTGAATCGATTGGTATATAACACCCGGCCCTCCGGGCCTCGGAAAATTTGTCTAAAGTTTGAGCGAATTCTATACCTATTTTTTATTTTTATAAAAAAAAAGGTAAAATCTATTTTAATCCATCTAGTGGTGTAATGATGCCTTTCTCATATTATTAATTTCATCCTATATTTTTCAGCGGGATTCATCAAAATAATGGAAAATGAAAATGTTTAGAAAACAATGTTGATGATTTCTTTTTCCAAGTGCTACTACTAATTTTTCACCAGTTAAAAAGTTTAGCGAGGTTCGGTGAGCTGTTTCTCCGCTAAACTAGAAGCGTAGCATATTTGATTTATTGTTTTGGACCGCTTCCTTACAAACCTGTTCTGTTTTATTTAGATACTATGTGATACACAGGTTCATATAACACACTAGCAGCATTAAGTATGCAACTGAGAATGTAAATGGTTCGATGCTATCAGATTTGGAAGCCGGAGCTATGGTAACAGTTTTCCATGCATTGGGGAATGGCACATGGAGTATTCAACAATTTTGCCTAAAAAAACGTGCCACAAAACAAATCCCACAGCTTTGCACTCTGAGGACTTTTTGCAACTACAAACTTCCAAATATTTTTCACGTGACACCAGTTATAAAACCAACCCTACAAAATCTCATTAGGGAAGGAGAATGATTCCGAAAAGTTTTAAAAAGTCTTCTCATGTACCGAAACCGTACTATTGTTTGATATTTTCCATTTTGTGAAACTTTAACTAGACGAACGCGATGACGGTGCCATAAGTACCAGGTTAAATTTTACAACGTGGTAAACTTTACATGAAACGTTAATTGCTTTCATGACACATGCAACATGACACCCCATCTGGGAAAAGTTCTGGCCGTAAGTAACCGTAAGAGAGAAGCAACGAGAGCTAGTGAGGCTGCAAACAAACCGTTACATGCACCAGTGCAACCGTGCTACCACTGGGAATAAGTGCAAACATCCTAACCAATTTTGGTCCACAGAGCAACAGAATAAAAAAAAAACAGTCAAGCAGTAAAAAATAACGACCGAATCATGCAAAAATCATCTAAGTCTTCGTGATGCAATTTTCCGAGTTCAATCATACCAATGAAAAAGTGTTCCGAAAAATTTTACTCGAAGTCACAGAAAATGGTGCTACCCTATCGGTCATTACTAATCTATTATTCTCTAGATCCCATTCACGTAGTTTATAAATTGAACATCACTGAAACCACCAAAATAGTTACTGATAACTTGGTCAGGGTGTAAGTTTTCCATGGATTCCAACAACAAGCATCAGAGACGTACCCAGAAAAAGTAATTTCAGGGTTATAAGATATTCAAGCTGTGAGGTTGACCCCATGTCCGGTCTAGCCCCAATCTCACCTAATAATTTCCTCGTCGCTATTGCCTTTCTCGAGGGGCATTTGATTTAGCCCTTAGGACCAGAGTTATCTGCTAGTGGTTCCCGGCGAGCGAGAATAAAAAATCAGAAGGCCACCGCTAAGTAAAGGGATTCTCCGTATACATTTTAATTAAAACCCATAGATTCTGCATGCATAACACAGACGTTGAGACCATGCGGCTGCTGCCATCGCTATCGGTTGGATCACCGTTTCACCACGTCCAGGAGGCAGGTTGGTAATGCTTTTTTACGTATCATACCATAGAGTGGCATACAACACTACGGGTTGTTTTAGCAACCACCAACTCAACTCGCAAGCCACTCGTGTGTTTGAACTGCTGCATGTGTAGTGAAGTGCTTTTCATTTGCAGTACAGAACAGGATGGCACAGATGAAAAAAGAATGTTTAAATTGAACAAGCTTCCTCATATTCTGGGAAATCTTCAAAAGAAAATAGCTACGAGGAGACAGTCCCATAGAACAAAGGTGGAAATGTGATTGCTGGAAACGAATCATGCGAAAAATTATTCATATCAATCACACCTGATTTGTATCACCAAGTAAATTTCAACAGACAATGGTACTATATCGCATAAAAAAATAACAGCAATTTCCTGAAATATTGTTTTTTTTGTCACGGGCCGATAACGGATCAGGGTCATTTCGCAGAAGGACTGCACTGCACTGATGAGTCAAAGAAGGACTGCTCTGCACTGATGAGTCAAAGACGAAACGTAAAAATAATAAAAATGGTTATGTGCTCTAGCACAAAATTTGGCTAACCCCTAAATGACCAAACCTGCATCGACCAAAAATAGTCGAAAACACGTTTTCGTTCGGCACGTCAGAAACGACATTGCACTCCGTTGCAAAACAAAATGTGTTCTGTAAGTAGCAGAAACTTTACGTCTGCTTAGCGGTTCAAATAGAACTGCCGAGTTTAGCACTAAGCAGTTCAATTTGAACTGCTCTGCACTGATGAGTCAAAGACGAAACGTAAAAATAATAAAAATGGTTATGTGCCCTAGCACAAAATTTAGCTAACCCCTAAAAGACCAAACCAGCATCGACCAGAAATAGTCGAAAACACGTTTTCGTTCGGCACGTCAGAAACGACATTGCACGCCGTTGCAAAACAAAAAGTGTTCTGTAAGTAGCAGAAACTTTACGTCTGCTTAGCGGTTCAAATAGAACTGCCGAGTTTAGCACTAAGCAGTTCAATTTGAACTGCTCTGCACTGATGAGTCAAAGACGAAACGTAAAAATAATAAAAATTGTTGACTTTATTAGAGTATCAACCAGGCAATTGCATGCGTTATTTGCAATGTTGTAATACTTTTCATTTGAATCTAAGTTTGTGAAAGTTTTGTGTCTAGCCGTTTCTGGAAAACTTGTGTTTCTGAAAAATTGGTGTAATTTCAATTATTCTTCACTTAAATCACAACCCAAAAGTAGCTTAGGTTTGTTAAACTCGGTTTAACCATCTCCGAGAAAGCTGAGAGAAAAGAAAAATTATTGAACATACACACAAAGAGATTTTCCGATCTCGTCGAACTGAGTCGAATGATGTAGGGGTCTTCGGAGCACCGATCAAAAGTGGGTTTTTTCATAAATTCTATTACCTTTCTATAGAGAAAGTCAAAAAGAGTTCTATGGGATTGTAAAACCTTTCATATGAAATCAAGATTGTGAAAATTGGTCGATCGGTTTTTGTCAAAATCGAGTAAACTTTTTAAATTTATGGCACATTTTCCCCGGTTACACTGGAAGTCGGATCCGAAAAAAATGCAATACCAGGCTGTGGGATTATAGGGCCATTCGTTTGAGAATAAATTTTAGAATATCGGTTAGGCAGTCTTCGAGAAAACTGAGTGCACGTTACTCATGAACCGGAAGAAATTACGTTACTCATGAACTGGAATTCAATAGAAGGCTATAAGACCAAGCAGGTCCGTACCCAGAATTTTGTTTCGGGAGGGGCCCATAAATAAGAAATAACGCACCTAACTGCTGATTCTTTATGTGTCTAGTTCTAGGTATGCCTTCAGTATCTTTCGTTTTTTGTGTTTTTTTAAGAGTGAGTTCAAGTAATTAGCATAGCATAGGGTACTGGTCTTACAAACCAGTTGTCGTATGTTCGAGCCCCGACCTGGAAGGATTCGTAGTGTGAGTAGGATCGTAGCACCAGCCATGCAATGGTTCTGTATGTACACCATGAATCGGCTGCGAAGTCTGTTGAAACAGAAGGTCAAATTCATCTATAGAAATGTAATACCAAGGCTTTTCATGTAATTGAGAGATTGGAGGAAGAAGTTGTCAAAGGGAAGGGATCGATTTTGTAAATCCATAGTTCGGATTCGACTGAAATGAAAACGTAAAAACTGAGTGAAGAATATTAAAACCTTCATACCCTTGAAGTGTGCTTATAAGTGACGATGTAAAAAGAAGCAAATATTCTGATACTATTCAGTAAGATCTTCCAGTTTCCAAAATTTGTGTATCGAGATGATTTTAACAAATTTATATTCAAATGAAGAGCCTTATAATCCCTATTTAATTTCATCGAGTCAACTTTCGAGTCTGGATAGGCGATGCCAGACCTGCAGATTTGTTTGTAAATCAGTAGATTTCTAAAATAAGCTGCAAACTTGTTTTAATTGCAGACATTTTTTGCAGACTTTTGAAAATCACGTTTTTCATAGACGTTCGTAAAAATTTACAGATTTTTGAAATTGCCGCAGTCATTTTTTTTGTTCGCTAAACCAATTCCGTGCATAATTTTTAATAGAAAAAAAGTCCGTAGACTTTTTTTTTCGAGTTTACAGACTTTGTCAACCCTTTATAAATATATTTGAAATTTTTACCTAGCATCTCATCTCTGGTTTTGATATACAGGGTGTTGAGTATTAAAAATTTAAGTTCGTTATTGGGAGTGGCGATGCAACAACAGAAAAATCTTCTTGGTAGCGGCCAAAAACTCCAAAACGGAATGCACATAAATATCTCAGAGATGACTAGGACGAATTACACAAATGTAAGATTGGATTCAAATGAAAATTTTTATGGTTTCATATGCTGTTTCAACCGAATCCGGCTTCCGGTTTCGGAACAGGTTCCGAGAGTAGTACACACTTAAAACCGATTCTCGAGCTCGGCATTTTGGAATGCCGAAGTAGATCGGCAACACGACATTTTGCTGATTGTTCAGTAATCCACTTGCTCTTTTCCGAAATTCGTTAAAGTAAGATGCTGATATCTCAGTAGAGCGCGTACTTTTGACGAAGTTTGGCATTATGCTGAACTCTTCAGTAAACAACAAATATACCGAAATCAGCAAATCTGTTTGCCGAGATTTCAAACAGTGAGATAGTTTTTACTGAAACTCGGCGAGACACTTGTCATCTAATGTCTCTTTTCGTTTTTGGAAAGCACTACGTCGCCATTTCTCGTGGGGCTGGAAAACATTGGAAGAAGGAAAACAGATTTGTTATATTTCGTGATAAGATAAATTAAATAAGAAAACTATCTGCTTCGCAAACATATTTTTTAATATCTACTTATTTGCATGTAGGTACGTTGAGGAGCACTAGACAAAATTGACTCTAATCGTAATGTTTTCTTTTTTGTATGCTAGATTTGAAGGAACATAATAAAACACCATCTTTCTCCAACATTTGCTTTTGTAACTTATTTTATATACAAATCCATTCCACGTTCGGTTACTGATGACTCGGCAATTCACAATTCAATCTAAACGCTTCTGCCGAACTAACAGTAAAATTTCTGCTGACAAGCTCGGCAATAATTGACAGTTAATAAATTTGAGATTGCCGAGATTCTCAGTAATTATACATTTTACCGAGACGATTACCGAGCACTCGGCTGTGCAAATCTCGGTATTTTTTTGCCGAGACTCAGCAATAAAATTTAAGTGTGTAGTCACACTATGCTCTTGTGTACCGGCACATTGTCTCGAAAAACCGGTTTTTCCGATTTTCAATCGCTCCCATAATGCACACTTACACTTGCTGTCGATGGTGTTTTTCTTTTTTCGAGGTAGTCCACGAAAATTATACTCTAGCAAACCCAAAGTACCGACTTCATAAATATTCCACCCAATTTCAGTCCGACACCAATTTGCATCAGCATAGGCGAATCTGCTTCCGAAGTGTGCTCGCGTTCCTCTTTTCAATACTGAGTAAGCAAGTGCGACATCCAGCGGCAGGACATCTTTTTCATTCGCGGAATCTTGCTAAAACTATGATATGTTTGCTCAGTACTAATCCTTATGGCACCGCTGGTCATCCAGTACCATTTTCTTTAATTTTGACATTGATTTTTGCAATTGCAATGGAAGGCCTGCAACTGTGGGTTTCTCTCAAAACCACTATTTTACGATGTAGTCTGCAGAAGCACTAGCTCCGTGATATTTATTCAACTTAGGCCTCCCAAAAAAATTGTTTTAGAACGAAAACATTTTTGCGTTTCTCATATAGAAAGGGTATGTAATCACTGTGAAAACCGACATTTGAGCCTAGGCCGGGAGGGCTGAATCCCACATACAAATCGAATAAGTTCGTCGAGATAAACCCAACTTAAACTTTGAATCAAATTTAAATTTAGTTGAAAGGTCTTGTGGTCAGGTATGACATTCCAGGATTTTATCTGGCTCCGGCTTCCGGCTCCGGAGTTACAGGGTTTTCAGTGTTCCAAAGTGAAAATATGTGCACAAACTTTTTTCGGAGATGGCGGAACCGATGTTCACAAACTTAATATCAAACGAAAGGGCTTAAGATCCGATAGAAAAATCCCAAATTTCATTTAGATTCGGGTCTGAAGTAACAGGGTGATCAGCACAAAAAATTCGATTGCAAAAAGAAACGAGTTATTTAAAACTGGTTGGTAGAAACTTCTAATTAGAAGATTCTGTTAGTTGATGGCCATAAAACTCAGTTTTTGTTCCCAATTCCGGAATTAGTGATTGAAAATCGCAAAATGGAAATTACTTTACTTCGAATTTTCAAAGACAGTTCGACTTCACACATTAAAGTGAAGAATTGAGCTCCGGTTTTGGAATTATAGAACTTTTCCAATATCTTATTAGTTGATGGCTAAACTAAGTGGTTTTTACTATACCGGTTCTCACATTCAGGTTCCCGGAAGTAGTGGTCAAATGTATGTATAAATAGTATGTATCAATCCAACCGAATAAAGTGTCCGATTTCGGGAGGGGCCAGGGCCCCTTGAGCCCCCCCTCTGGGTACGTGCCTTTCATTTGAATCTAAGTTTGTGAAAATCCATTTAGTCATCATAGAGAAAATCGAATACATATCTTTGTTCCATACACACAGACATTTTATGATCTCGACGAACTAAGTCGAATGGAATGTTACAATCGGCCCCCGGACCTCGGTTCAAAGCTCGGGTTTCACAGTGATTGCATAGCTTTTCTGGAAAGGAAACACAAAAAGGCGTTCGGATATAGTACTAGATGGTCGTTGTAGTAGAACATATTTTATTTTGATTCAACACGCAAAGAAGTTTGAAGCAACATTATTATCCTTTGTCGTAGTATTATAATGTGGAGAAGAAATTCAGAAAAGCAGAACTCTGGAGAAGCTTTCTGCTAATTCCCGTCATGAATTTTGTCGAGTTAGACAGAACAACAACTTTCGAACAGACGGACAGTGTAATTTAAAAAGTTTCAAATTTTATTTTATTTTTGTTCAAACGCCGGGCGGTATGATGAGTTAGCAGTTTACCGCGATGTTGTTTTCGCTTTCGCATCGAGTTCAAAACTTTCTCCCATACAAGTAGACCACTCACGGTTCAAAGGATACCCAGATGCAGCACAAAAAAAAAACAAGCAATGAACACATTTGCACCGATACACAGCCAGTCTAACAAAGCATACATAAGTTAATGACTTTTTTTTCGGATTGCACAGAAAGGATGGTTCTGACGCTCGTAAAGCACTTTGGACTCCGCAGAAAAGTTGGATAACGTGTACATGTCACGAGTTCGGTAGCAGTGGATTTCAAACTCGCAACTTTGTGATCACTCAATGTTGCCCGAATAAGTGCTGACGTACTAATGATAATTGTTGTTCCTAACAGTACAATTGGACAGTTTTAGCCGGCACTGTCCACGATTGCTCAATACTACAAGTTCTCCAGTGCAAACGAATCGTTTTCAGTGGAGGAAATACACCCCCATCTACGGGGCGGGTTACATCTCCTCCCACGTGAAGATCTATTATTTGTTCGGTACTTAGGTACTCCGGTGCTACCGTTATTTTACTTTCAACGTCAGTGCATGGGAAGGAATGAAAGGGAAAGCAATTTTCGTGAAAATTGTGCTGTTTATGTACCGAACGAATGCCACGGCACGATTCTCGTGGCAACTTAAGAACGAAAAAAGAAATACTCGAAAGCTGAGTTCAAGTTGAGTTCAGTGAAAAAGTAGAAGCTCTGTTACACACGGAGAATGAGTATGAGACTGGACGATTCAGGCAGCTAACGTCACCAGTACGTACCGTACCCGCCTGTACCAGGACAATGGAAAACTGCACGGAAAAATGAGTCCGCCTCTTGTTTATGGAGCGATTTTTATTTTGCAGCTCATCTGAACAATAAAAATTGCTCTGCAGCAGTCGGCAATTGCTGCTTCACACTTTTCGACAAAGTGCCTGGTGAATGATGGGCAGCCTACTGTTCCCCCCGCATCAGCAGTTCAAGTTTATTGATGGTGTTTTTTTTAACAAAAGCAACCGATGCGGAAAGAAAAGATCTGCGATTTGAGATCCGCAGGATTATTCACAAACAAAACTGATCTCCAATACAATAACGATTGACCTGATTTCATTTATATCCTTTTTATTGAAATTGATGTTTTTGATAATGTTACCAATACTGAAAACATACCTACAGGTAAAAAAAGCGAAAAATTATCTTTCTACTGGAGAAAATAAAGCAACAGTTTCATATAAAACCATATGAATGGAGTCCTGATCCGGAAACTCATACTATGAAACTAACATCATAACATTTTCATAAAAACTAACAGTTCACGGAGTGTCACTTCGCTGACAGTACGTGCAGGAAAATTTAGTACGATTCCAATTATGCATGCCAATAAAGGTGATTTATAATTTGGATGTTCACTTCGGTATGTCCGTATGTAGAACGCTGGTTTCTCCAAACAGTGTAACAAAAATCCGGAACTACATATTACCAACCGTTCCGTTCTGATCTGAGCTGGTATCGGCGAAGAATCGGCCGGTTTGCGTATGCTCAATCAGACATGAGCTAACGAGTAAATTCGTATGTTTGCAGATTTTTAAAATCTGAACCATAATCCTCGGTGCCACTGGCTTCTGGTCGGATAGGCACCGGAACCAAAAGGGCCACTTAGTAGGCAGCAAATCCCGAACGAAGCGTGAAAATTGTGGTGCGGAATGCATTTTTTCGCTACAACAGTTTCGGAGAAGAGTGCCTTCGTAAGCAGAAAAATGTTGCACTGCTCTGCGCAAAATTGCCAGTAAATGGTTTTACATTTTGCACGACTTGGGGGTATTGGTTTACGAGATGGCTTTGGAGCACGAGATGGAAGAAGCGAGAGAGAGAAAGAGAGATTCGGCTTCCATGATGGTCCCCAGTGGTAAGAGTTCTGTAAGGATTATTGTTATGGATGGTGCGCTTGGGTCATATTTCATGCGGTATTTTGCTGGTTCGGTGGATCACAGGCATTAATATTGACTGAAATAGTTTATGTACAGCAGCGTTTGAATTATTTGATTGGAAAGTTAGTTTTCTCGATATTTTACAATTATATTTATTCGCTAAATACAAAAACACTTAGTTTTCTTTAAGTGACTCTGATTTGGTTTCAATAACAACTTTTCCGAATTTTGTGTATTATCGAGAGCAACAATGTAACTAAAGAAAAGTGATTATGCCAACGGGATATGCATCATGCATGTGTAATGCATACAAAGTAAGAATAGCACATTCCGATGCAAAGCATCGCTTAACTTCAGAGTTAGTGATGTCGTCCAGGAAATAAAATATGTTTTTAAAGCGGTGGTAATTTGGTTCTATTTGATCATTAAAATAACTTTCCGAAAAATAACACTGAGAAAAAGTTTCTAACAGTTATTGTGAAATGAAATTTTTCGTCCTCAACAAATATTTTAATGGAACTATTTCAGATAACATATAATACTATCAACTTGAACTTGCAACACTAAAATTAACAAAAACATTTTTTTTTAAAAATTATTTTATACAATTTATCAAAACAATTGTTTTGCCTTTCTCTATAGCAAGATAATAGAATTGTTGGAAAAAAACGACTTTCGAACGGAGCTTCGGAAACTCCTAGTGTTATATAACAATTGGCTCAGTTCGACAAGATCGGAAAATGCATGTGTGTGTGTACTTTTCACAGATTTTTCACTCAATTTCTCAGAGACGGCTGACCCGATTGCAACCAGCTTAGGCTCATTTGAGAGTTTCTATAGGACCAATTTATTCAGGCCTTTTCGCGTACAAGCTTTACGTGGCCGATTGGCTTACATTTTTGTTACTTAAGGTTTTTTTTTTTGCTATTGGATCTCATTGTCACCCTTTTTCTAGGGAGAGATGAGCTTCCATTTCCATCTAACGAGGATCGAGGGTCACTTTGTCCGTGGCTTATCTCATCACCGATTGCTTCATCGTCGGTGTTGTGTGTGATTTCCTTTTGCTTTTCGTTTTTCTTGTTGATCGTTGTCTTGGGCTCGTTGAGAGTTGCTGTAGATGCGCCTTGTTGTACATTGGTTGCAGTTGCTGGTTGGTTGGAGAGTAAGTTGTTAACTGCAGCTGGTGTACTTTGTACTATAGGGAATACTGATGTTTTCGTTGAAGGGGATGCTTCATTGTTGTTGGTGGCTGTCACAGGTGTACTGGGGTTGCATGAAGTTGATGTGTAGGAAGCACCGTTGTCCTTTGGTGTAGTTGTCTCCTTGTCCATGGCTTAACGTAGTGAACAACTTTTTGGCAATATTGACATGTGGCCATCTGATTGTCATAGGTAACAAATGATTTGCACGGGATTCTTGTATCCTGACCGAAAGTCACATAAGAAGGTATAGGTCTCTTCAAGCGCATGCGTAACAAACGTACGCCATTTAGAATACCGGAGGAAAAGTTCTTCCACTTTTTCTTTTTCGATAGCGAGAACTTCTATTGAAACATAGTTATGAGAATATAAGGATCGATGACGCTTGAGGGAAGATCATGCACACGCACTTCTATAGCACTATATGATTCTAACATATCTTTAATCACAACTATGCGTTTAGCTACTAGTTTAAAAAAGGTTTATTTTCCGTTGCGAAACCATTACAAATACGTAAGCGTATATGTAAATCGTTACTGTGAATTGATGTAGCAATAACTTAACAGTTCGGCTGAAAAGTTCGTATCGTTTAATAGAAACACACATTTTTTTGCCAAAATTCGTTTTTATTATTCAACATAATTACCATCAGAGGCGATACAGCGATTATAGCGATCTTCCAACTTTTCGATACCATTTTTGTAGTACGATTTTTCCTTTGCCTCAAAATAGGCATCAGTTTCAGCGATTACCTCTTCATTGCTTCTAATTTTTTTACCAGCGAGCATTCTCTTGAGGTCTGAGAACAGGAAAAAGTCACTGGGGGCCAAATCTGGAGAATACGGTGGATGAGGGAGCAATTCGAAGCCCAATTCGTTCAATTTCAGCATGGTTTTCATCGACTTGTGACACGGTGCATTGTCTTGATGAAACAAAACTTTTTTCTTCTTCAAATGAGTCCGTTTTTTTTTTAAATTTCGTCCTTCAAACGCTCTAATAACGCTATATAATAGTCACTGTTGATGGTTTTTCCCTTTTCAAGGTAGTCAATGAAAATTATACAATGCGAATCCCAAAATACAGACGCCATAACCTTACCGGCCGATTGTTGAGTCTTTCCACGCTTTGGGTTCGATTCATCGCGTGCAGTCCACTCAGCTGACTGTCGATTGGACTCCGAAGTGAAGTGATGGAGCTATGTTTCGTCCATTGTTATATATCGACGAAAAAAATCGATTTTATTTCGATATAACAGATAAAAACACTGCGCAAAATCATCAATTCGTTGTTGTTTTTGATCGATTGTGAGCTCACGCGGCACCCATTTTGCACAAATTTTTCTCATATCCAAATATTCGTGAATAATATGTCCAACACGTTCCTTTAATATCTTTAGGGTGTCAGCTATCTCGATCAACTTCACTTTACGGTCATTGAAAATCACATTGTTTTCATCGGTAACAGCCTCTTTTGGACGTCCACTGCGTTCATCGTCTTCGGTGCTCATATGACCGGTACGAAATTTTGCAAACCACTTACGAATTGTTGCTTCGCCCGGTGCAGAGTCTGGATAACACTCATCAAGCCATTTTTTGGTATCAACGGCACTTTTTTTCATCAAAAAGTAGTGTTTCATCAACACACGAAATTCCTTTTTTCCATTTTTTTCACAATAACAAAAGTAGCTTCACTCAAAATGCAATATCTCACAAACTAATAATCAGACAGCTGTCAAATTTATACACGTATCTTTTGAAGGTTGGTACTAACTGAAAATGGTATGGATTTAATTCTAGTGGCGCCCTCTCATAGAAACGAAACGAACTTTTCAGCCGATCTGTTAGATATTATAAGATTATAACATACAATTTCTGCATTGATTCAGATAGCTATCGGTAGGTTTTCCCAACGTAATGATAACGAAAATGCAACCCTAAACATTTTTGTTGGCTTCAATATGGCGATCACACTATGGAGTCACAAGAAGTGTATAAAACATAAATAAAACCAGGATATTACTTTTCTCAAAACTACTTTTTGGCGAAAATAATGAATGGCAGACCGGTCATTTTTGTTCTATGCACTATCATAAACACGACGCAAACAATATAGAAATAACACATGGATCAATAAGTCCCGAGACTAACAATGGAAACAACATTTTTTTTTGCAATTTTTTTTATTCATCAACATAATCACCTTTTAGGGTGATACAATGGTTCCAACGTTTTTCCAATTTTTCAATACCATGTTTATAAAAAAAAAGATCTTTCGCTTCAAAATAAGCTTCAGTTTCAGCGATGACCTTCTCATTTGAGCCAAATCTTTTTCCCTGGAGCATTTTTTTAAGATCAGCAAAGAGCCAGTAGTCACAGAGGGCTAAATCTGGCGAGTATGGGGGGTGGGGAAGCAGATCAAAGCCCAATTCGTTCAATTTCGCCATTGTTTTCATCGATTTGTGGCAGGGTGCATTTTGTTCCATCGAAAGCAATCGCGGCACCCACTTGGAAAAAACCTTTTTCATGCTCAATTTGTCATGAATGATAGTAAATACACTTCCATATGATATCTGTGTCATCTCAGCAATCTCACGGAGCTTCACTTTACGATCTTTCATTATAATTTTTGTCACTTCACTCACATTTTCCGGTGTAACGGCTTCCACAGGTCTACCCGAGCGTTCCGCGTCATTTGTGTCGGTACGACCACGTTTGAACTCGGCGAACCACCGATGAATCGTTGCTTTTGATGGACAAGAGTCCGCATAACATTTTTCAATCCATTGTTTCGCTTGCACGGTGTTTTTACCCATTAAAAAACAATGTTTTATCAAAACACGAAACTCGGTTTTTTCCATTTTTTAAACAAACTACAAAACGACTTTACTCCAACCTCGATAACTCAGCTGTTTCTGGTCGGATCGACTTAAAATTTTGACCCGTTTCAAGCAAAGGTTAGTACTCTAGAAAGACGTGGTTATTGGTTTACTACGAGCGCCATCTCTGCTTTGGTCCCGGGACTTATTGATCCATGTGTTAGAACATCGATTGTGATAATATTATAGTTGTCATGATATATGAATTTAAAACACTGAGAAATCACTCTACTTGGATTAGTTTTGAGCATTCTGAACATAGGGTTTTTTAGTTGTTTATTATTCATATCTTCATAAACAGATTTTGATTGAAGGCACACAAAAAAAACAAATAATTAAAATTTAATTTCGCTTGACAGTTTTAAAATCGTTGTGAAATTTGTACCTTGTATCAAGTTTAGATTTCAAGTACTCTACTGCCTTTTTATTATTGATAGAAAAGTTTTCTGGATTCATTAAATGTTTATAATGTCGATGGTGACAAAGTTTCAACTAGTTTACTTGAAAACAAGTTATTTTCAATTTATGGAAAAATAAGTTATTTCAGTATGGCATTACAACGTAACGACAACTTATTTTTAACCGACTTAGCAACTAGTATAAACTGCGATTTTAGAGTCATGCAAGTGGTTAGATATTAATAACAGTCACTCATATGTCTGGTTGCAAACTAGTCACGAATAAGCTAGCGTAACAAAAATTGTTACTTGGGTAATATATGTGATTTCTCGAAGATGAAAGAATCGATTTCAGGAGACTTAGACTGGTTTGAATACTACTATTATTTATTATTTGTTATTTGATAAACTCACAATACTAATGGCCGAGGACAGATTCTTATGAAAGTTTTGATGGGACTATTCAAATGGCAATGATTCCATGCTTATCCATTGCATTATTCAGCATTTGAAGAATTCGCTAAATAGGTGGTGGTGAGCTCATTTCGTACAACAATCGTCAATTGTACACAGGGATTCGTCAGCAATGCTAGCTTTGAAAAAAAAATTTTGGTAAGATAATGTATGCATGCACCTCACCTGATTTCATTTCATTTCATTTTTTTTAAATATATAATTAATGTACATTCAAATGTATACCTTATGATCAAAAAAGAACCGGAATTTTCATTTTAAAATTCCTGCGCTTGTCCCATCGGTAAACTTTTATTCTCTCAACGTCTATACAAAGAAGTTGAAAAATTTTCGTGTGGCGATTTTTATAATGGATGAAAATTTAGAACAACGTGCGTGCATCAAATTTTGTGTTGCAAATGGATTTAACTGTTACGAAACGTTGAAAATGTTAGAAAAGGCCTTTGGTGAATCGTGTCTAGGGAAAACACAGGCATCCCAAGTAGCATGTTAAGTTGCTGTCCTGTATTTTTCTACCGATTGTGCAATTTATCAAGTTAGTTTATATTACTATTCTGATAACTGTTGTGTTATGGAAAAGCGCAATTTTTCTGTGTTGTGCAACATATCTTCAAGTTAATCCGTTATTACGAACATTTATTCACAACGATTGTGCAACTGATACAAAAACTCATGCCTCGATCCCATCACAAAGGCAGTAATAAAATCAGCAAAAAAACGATCGTGAAACTCGTGAGAACTACTACGTAATGTAAACCAGAAATAGAAAGACGTTTGCAAAAACATGCAAACTTAATTTCAAATTAATAAGTTTCACATTTGATTTTCAATACAACTGCTCTTAACACAAACATGGATCTTGTAGAATAATCTACACATGAAAAATGATAATGCTACATATTGTAGAAGTGATCTTTTGTGTTTTTGTAATTGAAAAATCGACAACGAACTACATTTTTATGGTGAAACATGTATTCGTACGGCCGAAATTTTCAAGCGCCTTTGAATTAACGCGTTTTTAATGATTGTGCACCAATTACTGTGAAAATAACAGTCCATTATTTTTAATGAGAATCATTGGAGTGGTGTTTAAAATACGTGTATTCAAACATTCTTAAAACTTTCAGACGATTTTGATCAAACTAATGTGTAATTAAACCTGAAAAATCTCGAAATGAATTTTGCTTGAATATTTTCCAATATGGCATCGATGGTAACAGTGAGTTGAACAGAAAATGGTTCACCCAACGTAATGACATATATTATCTAAATAACAGGAAACATTAACATGTTAATATTTCGAAAAGAAATGCTCCACGTTTTGTTTTTTTATCAGTTTCAATCTTCTAGTTGAATTAAACAACAATACAGTATAGTCATTCATCCTAGCGGACCCGACTTTTGTGATACGCACTGTAGGTATTATTTTGGTAAGTCCGTGTGCTGGAGTTGCAAAAACAAGTTGCACAAGCGGTAATATATAACTATGGGAGTAACTATGATGAAATTAACTTTTCGTTCAATATCTTTAAAAAGTGATGTCAGGTCTGCTTATTTTTTTCGCGAGAAGAAAACCGAATGTAATTTATCTGATTGATTTTTGTTTTCATTGCGTATGTAATGCTGTATTCCTGCAACTTTTATGATAATAATGTCATGTTTGTAAGTTTTGCGTTCAATTCAAACAGATAAATCTTGCACAACTTTTTTGCAAGTTTTAAATTTTATATCATTGTTTTCTCTAAAACTAAAAAAACTGCACACACCGAGCTAAAAATTCATGAGGCAGCCAAAACTATGCGGACTCAGCATAAACATATTTTTTACAGCAAGGTTATCAATTCGGCTAATCATTTTTCCTTTGCGAAGAGCATCAATCATTTCACTAATTTTTCTTTCACAAGAGATTTAAAGCAATTTCGACGTATATTGTGTCCGCTGCAATTGTGACAGCCGTTTGGAAAGTTTTTGATAAGTTGCACAATTGTTATAGTTACTCCCGTTTCACATGACGATGTGAATTTTTTTTGCAGAGCTTTAGTGAAACATAAACAATTTGGTGATTTACTGCACAATTGTTTTAGAGCTTGAGCTTGAGCTTGAGCTTAAGCTTGAGCTTAAGCTTGAGCTTGAGCTTGAGCGACCACCCCTGGTTGCTACTCCGTTACTGATCGGGATTAGCTGAAATTGTACAGGGAGTTTCTAGATGATCCAACCTGGGACTGATAAATCATCCTTCAATGTACATCTCCTGGTAATCCCAGAATTCAATGATCAGTACCGGCGCCGGCCAGGCCCGATCGTAGATCGTCTAAGGAATGGGAAGGGATGTTAGTCCAACACTTGTTGTTACTAGAGGCCGTATATACTACTGCGCACTCCCCAAGTGTCACGGGAGAAGGATATTTGTTAGTAAAAATTTCAGTATTGGTTTCGCGCGCGACTCAGTATGTTCCGGTTTCAAGATACTCGGATGCACCACTAAACTCACTGGCTCCCCGAGTGAACGTTTCAACAATATCCTATATTGAAGTCCCGAGAAGTCTTGATTCACAGCTCTTATTCGAGGAAACTGAAGAAAAATTTGCAATACTACCGCGTAAAGAATAAAAACTTCCCTATTTGTTATAAATTAAATTACGTGATACAAAATAAGCGAGTGAATAGAATTAAGACAAAATAGTTGATTCATTGCATTGACATACTCTAAACAGTTGTTATAAAATCATTTTTTAAATCACCAAATAGAGGTCAACAGATTTCTCACGCGTCTTAATTCTTTATTATTTCCGATTTATTATTTCAATTATATATTAAAATTATTAATTGATTATATTGGTTGATCTGGGCAGCCGGCTACCGAGAAAAATATAAATTTATTGTTTGAAATATTAATATCAAGTACACTAAGGTCTTTTTTTATGCGTTTTTTTATGCGACTTTTTAGGCGAATTCTCAGAATTATGCGGTTTTTTATGCGAATTTTCAGAGTTATGCGGTTTTTTTATGCGATGTTTCAGAGTTATGCGGTTTTTCTTATGCGAATCTTAAGAGTTATGCGATTTTTTATGCGTTTTCTATGCATTCAATATACCGATATATGTTATCTCTGTTATTAACTATGTAATATCAACCGATTTGCGCAATAGTTGTTTTTTTATCATTCAATTTATAATCCTGAAAGACAATCAATAACATGGAAAAAGAAAACATTCCAAAATAAAACTTTTCTCCGAAGCTAGACGGAAATTAATAGGTTGAATGATTAGATAGTTTAGTAAAATAGAGTAATCAGAAGTGAAACGTTGAAAAGGAAAAAGAAACTCCTGCAATGGTCGCCTTTTACGACATGGAAGCAGGAACCCAGTGGATCTATTCTTGGTTCATTTTTTTCCGCCGGATTCCACACGGCATCTAGGCTGGTACTGTCCGGAGAGAGCTAATAGGTACTATCTTTCTCCTAGTGGACCCCAGCCCCTATTTACTGCACAATTGTTTTAGATGTACTTAAAGTTGTTCTACAGTGATTTTTTCGGTAGTATTGTGAAACTTAACAGTGATAAGTTGCACAACCAATTTTGAAATATTTAAAAACCTTTCTGAACATATCTAACTTAAATAACATTTCTAAATCAATTGTAAAACATCTTGAAAGTTCAATAAGTTCAAACGCTTCAAGGCTGGTCGTACAAGCTTGGATCATGATGAGATCCCTGGCCATCTGTTACTGAAGAAAACATTGAATCGGCGAAGCAAATCGTGTTGCAAAATCGTTCTGTACCGATTAGAGAGATTGCTGTGTTGTTGGGCATCTCTTATGGATCAGCCGAACACATTTTAACTGATGTTTTGGGTTTGAAACGCGTCGCTTCTCGGCTGGTGCCAAAAAAGCTGAATTTCATTCAAAAACAGCGTCGTGTTGATTTCCAACGCAGATAGTGACCCCACATTCATCGAATCCATCATAACTGGTGATGAGGTGTGGATCTATGAATATGACGTCGAAACCGCACAACAATCGACCGAATGGCGCTTCGAAGGCGAGTCGTTGTTCTAAATTTTCATCCATTATAAAAATCGCCTCACGAAAATTTTTCAACTTCTTTGTATAGACGCCAAACAAAAACTAATCGTACGATATGCGTCAAAATTTGACAGAATGTGTATAAAAGTGTTGCCAACGTTGAGAGAATAAAAGTTCACCGATTGGACAAGCACGGGAATTTAAAATGAAAATTCCGGTTCTTTTTTGGTCATAAGGAAAAATTAAATTGCCAGTAGAATAATTCGATGAGGACATTGTAAGGGAACACGTATCCACCGGGTTACGCTAATCGAGCTCACACAACTTTGTACTGAACAAATTGTATTGTTTCTTTGTTTAGTGTTTTTATGACAATCGGAGACTGGTACAAATGAGAGTTAATTATGCGAAGCAACACGCATCATTTAGTCTGAGTGGACACCTTTTAACAAATTCTCTTCGTTCCAGGTTGTTTAATATGCGTTCAGTTGTACCGTCCAATTGGTGTTGTTGATGAAATTATTGAAAGATTTGCTCGATGTTAAGTGATGTCACAAACGAACATACAATCCTCAAAATTTAATTTTACCTTGCAACGAACTGTTGGATCTGATATCATACGACATAAACAGTACACAACCCGTAAATTTTATCACAAGACGCCACTGTTGACGAGTGTTGAAGTAGTGGCTACAAAGCAAAATCGGTACAGACTATAAATTGGAGATCTCGAGCTTGCACTTGAAAATTGCGGGACTAGTTTACAGTTTGCAGTGATGTCTGGAAAATTCAAATTCAGTAATATCGATGGATTTTTATGTAAAAAAATTGAACGATGATCTGTCAAAGTAAGAGATGGATGCAACGTACTACTACAAAAGTAGTGTAATGTATCTCTGAAACATAAACATATCCACAAATAATGTCTTCTGTCAGAGTAGAGATTATTCACCGTACTCTCTTGGTTATTCTAATTATCTACGCGTGCCTGGTAACAAGAACACAAATAGTACCACTCAATACACTCCGTCCTCCGTAATCATACAACAACAAAATTCAAGTGCATCGAGGGAAAAAACGACTGTATAATTTAATTTTAATTCTAAAATAATTTTTCCATGTAGTATTCCATCATCATCATCATCCATCTCCATTTTCATCGCACCGGCCCGGCACGTTCGTACTCTACAAGTACAGCAAGATTTGAATCAGGCAGCCATTCATAAAAAATAAAAATATACGACACAACAGGACAGAGAACAACACTTCCTATGTAGCGTGCATATCAGGGAATCCTTACAGTGCGGGTGTCTCGTGCCAGTAACTGTGTGATGGACACGAGCAAGTTCCGTGAAAAAGCCAACGTCATGGGGAGCATTTTTGTTATCATCTTTTACTTTTTAGCTTATTCAGGCACCATGCTAACCCGTCTCTTTCTTCACCTTCTCGTCAGTGCAATGATGAAATAACTATTGTGGTCATTTTAATCAGCGTAGTTAGAAAACCTTTCGACACAAACAAACAATATGACACATTTATTACATCCATGTTTTCTAGAGAGCAGATACCAGGCATACAAAATATAGTGGAGTGCCTATCTCTATACTTAATCTTTGAATCTACTGTTGCTAATTTACTCTACCTGTAGCCCACATTTACACTAAGTCAATATTAAAATTGATGTTTCGGTTGTTTGTTTTGAAATCCTGTTTTGGAAAAACCTGTTTTAATCCACTTGAAGCCTTTTTCATATCAATCAAACTCTCATATATAATACCAGTGGCGTCTCGTGACAAAATTGACTAGTTGTGCACTGCTTATGTGGTATGATGGCAGATATGACAGTTTGTTGTAAGTGAAAACTGTGGATTGAGGAATAAAGATTCGCTTGTGTTTTTCAATGCAATGAGATAACGATATATTTTCGGATGTGATTTTTTATCAAACAAACAAATCTCAGAGCTGAACTGAGTAACTCCCTCTTCTTTAATCTGTGCAGTAACTCATGTGCACGGAAAAGACACTAACACAGCGACAATAGATACTTGAAATTTTATGTCTGATGTATATGAGATGGGAGTAAATACACGCAATTTCGGCGCGATCCTCTAACCTGCTTTCATCGAATAAATAAAGATTCCAAAAAAATAATTGAATTTGGATGGGGTTGGGGATGCAGTTCATTCCTTCAATTCGACCGGTTGTGCAGTGCACGAGGTGCTCATGAGGACGAGACGCCGTTTTTTTTTTTTTTTTTTTTTTTGTTTCAATTATAGAGGCTTTAACATCTTAGGTCATTCGCCTCTTCGGACCAGAAAATCTTTCTGACCCTATGTGCGGGGTTGGGAATCGAACCCAGGCGGGCTGCGTGAAAGGCATCGACTATCCCATCACGCTATACCCGTCCCCACGAGACGCCGTTGTATAATACTGTGGTTATCTTCATAATAAGTTTATTAGATACTAAAATGAATAGCCGGAATCATTTTGTTTGACCGTCCACTGATAATGGCTCGCATTTGAATCTGACTTTGTGAAAATCGGTTCAGTAATCTCCGGGAAAAGTTGATGCACTTATTTTCACATTTTGTTGCACATTTTACCTCATAATTCCGGAACCGGTAGTCGGACTAGAGAAAATCAAGAATTTTGTTAGGGATCATAAGACCTTTGTTTTGAATCTAAGTTTTTGAGAATCGGTTCAGCCATATCCGAGAAAAGTGCAAAAAACGTTATATACACAAATACACATATAAACATTTTTCTTACTAGACGAACTGAGTCGAATGATATAAGACACTCGGTCTTCCGGGGTTCGGCTCAAAAGTCGGTTTTCACAGTGATTACATAACCCTTCTATATGTTAAATACAAAACATGCCCCTGAAAATGATAATTTTGATACCTATCAGTCTGTAATTCCGGAACCGGAAGTCGTATCCGGATGCAATTCGGTAGGGTTATATAGGGTTGTAATGTAAGACCTTTCATTTGAACCCACGCTTGTGAAAATTGCATGAGTGGTCTCTGAAAAAATCGAAGGCACGTTTTTTTGCACCTTTTACCCCGTAACTCTCGAGCCGGAAGTCGGATCCAGATAAAATTCAATAGCAACCTATAGGATTATGAGGCCTTTAATTTGAATCTTAGTTTAAGAAAATCGGTTGAGCGGTCTGTGAGAATAAGTGCACTTTTTCTTCATTTTTTTAAATTTTACACCGTTACTCCCGAACCGGAAGTCCGATCCGGGTAAAATCCAATAGCAACCTGCGGAATCGAGAGGCCTTTCATTTGAATATAATTTTGTGAAAATCGGTCCAGCCATCAGCCATCTATACGAGAAAGACAAAACAATTTTCATTACTCGACTGAATACAAAATGTAATGCAGTGTAATCGAAACAGTTGCTTGGAACCAAATTTCTCTCGGAATTTAACAGCATATATCAGTTCTTCCTATAAATACATGTCCTTGAGAACCCAAAATGTTCTACGAAGGAATACATAAATTGAATCTTCACCTCAATCCAGCGCAAACTCGAAGCATTGTTTCGAATTTCTTAGGTTTTATGATTACTAGAATGCCAAAACATCAAACAAATAGCAGCTACTTCAGGTCCGGTTGAATAGTGCAACAAAAAATTATCAGAAAGCCTTGTAGATTGCATATGTGTGTAGTCTCTACGTGCAGCCAGTGTGAGAGCAGACTCTAAAAGCATAATCCTAGCGAAACGTAGACAGGGTTTTTGTACCAATAGTCATCTCATTAGTAGAGTTGTCATGTTGTTTTGCCGATTGCTTAATTCCGTGTTTTATCGAAAAGTATTGAAGGAAGTTATTTGAGTTATTTATTGTAAGTAAAGTGAATACTTTCAGTGACCTCCATTCAATTTCCATAAAAAATATTTGATTACTTCGTACGAATAGAATATAACCTCATTTTGGCGATGGCAATCTAAATTTTTGGTTTCAAGATTTTTTGTCAATAAATTGACAAAATTGAGTACCAAAGAATATGTTTTTTAGAATCCATTACAATTCGAATAATGCAAAAAGTGTTTGATAAATAAAGAAATTTGAATACACAGCCGGGTGTCTTGGGTCACAGAGCTGTAGTCAGCCTTGGGCTATTGCTCATGAATAGAGAAAGAAAATTAGCAACGTACCTGTAATGTGCCGTATCGAACCAACGTTGAGTGAGAGTATTGCGTCAAATGTAGCAACCAATTTCGCTTCAAAGAAATATTTATTTCATTTTTACTTGCGATTTACGATATTACTACTAGTAAAAATATGAATTTGTAAACAAATACCACCTTAATCATTTTTCTCTTTTCAATCAATCAATTGAAACAATTAAAAATTCAATTATGACAGTTGTGGCCCAAGGCAAGCACCGCCAAGAATGGGCCAAATTTCAACAAATTTTCAAGTTCAACTTCTATGTATAAATTACAAAAGAATCTTTTTACAAAAAATCACAATGAAGATAAGGTGATGTACTAAAAGTGTGGAATTTTTAAATACCTTTTATTTACAGTTTAAAAAATTGCACAAGGCTACCAACTCTCCCCTACTGCTTTTATAACGAAGCGACAATTTAAAAACGAATACACCTTTACAGTCAATCCATCGAAAAGAGATAACAGATCTCACTCTAACTAATGGTTTTCGTATATAAAATGACTACTGAAGCTGAGGTGCATGGGGGTGCCTATATGAGAAAAAGTAACATAATTTTGAAGCAAACTGAAAATCTCACTTTTATATGTGTCGATAAAGTTTTGTTCCGCTTGCTTGTGTAGAACTGCAAATCTGTACCCGAGCAAAAACCCACCACAGTTTGACCCACTTATACACACATAGTAAAGCATTGGAAAAGCTAGTCAGAACAAAAATGAGTAAGAATCTATGTGCGAAGGAGAATGTTTTTTAACAGAAACGAAGGATTGGAGGTCATTAGCCTTCTAGAGTGAGTGTTGTGTCACGTTATATGAGTAAGCCGCAGCCGGAATCTTCCTTCACTCATTGTTAACAGTCGGCAAATTTGTCCTTTTAAACTGGATTTCGTACGCACAAAGTCAGATTCAATTGGTACAACAAGCAATGGTTATCGGTTCAATGTTTAATCCTAATTCCGTACCCCAGTGCTAGTCATTCGAATCCCTACTCCTGATAATTTCATCGCTACTTTATCAGGTAGTTCTCGAAAGACGTTGAGCTGATCAGAACTAATAAAGATTTACCCGCACTGGGCCGATCCGTGTCCCACAGATCCCGAACGTGGTGGTCCACAGATTCTGAAAATGACCCAGATTTTCAGCTCCCATATAACACGCTTCTCATATAAAAAGAGAGCAATTCGGGAGTCCAGTGACGTCTCGGCACCTTGTGCCGGTCGAATTGAAAGAATGAACTGCGTCCCTAACCCCATCCAAAATCAATTATTATTGTATTGAAAAACACAATTGTATCATTGTATTGAAAAACACAAGCGACTATCAATTTTGTCACGAGACGCCACTGCGGGAGTCGACAAACAACCCAGGGGCTGTGAAATTAAGTTTGGTAATATGATGCATAAATATATTGAAAAAATACTCCCCATATTTCGGCTCCTCTGGTTCCGGCACTGAACGCATTCACGTTTTCATTTATTTCACTTTTTCACTTTGATTGTGCTTTCCATATTCGTCACCAATACGGAATAACTTCAACACTATTTAGATGAATCCAATAAGCCACATCTCTTATTAAAAATATCCAAAAGCACACTTTAATACCACTTTTTAATCGAGCGACTAGGAAACATAATACTAATCATCCAGTGATTCGGTCGGATCGGTCTAGTGTGAATAGACCTTATAAGTCATTTTCATTATCTCAAAATAGACGAACATGACGAGAAAATAAATGTCACTCTCAGCTTCGCTAGCGAATTGTGACACCGAAATCCATGTCCAGTCCACGACATAAGCGGAACAGTAATTTCAAGTTTTGTTCTTTCTCTCATTTACCTTTAGTAACTTTGGTTTTCCATCGAAAATGCTGTGCAGTATCGATATTCAACCGAAGCTTCAAGAATCGATAATGACAGAAAACGATTCACAATGATTTTTGCCCTTTGGTGCCTATTGGACCTTTAGTAAATTTAGTTTCTAAAGAGATTCTGGAGTGTAATTACTTTGATTTAAAATATTTTAGACACTCGTCATAGCCAAACTTCACAGATTTCCATTACATCGAAAAAAGAATGAAAATTGAAATTCGACTTATTCTACCTGCAGACATTATTTTGGTATCGTCTTGTCGTAGGGAATCGAGTGACACGGGCATTGATACTCTCTTTTGTTGCTGTGAAAGACGAAAATGCTTCGTCTCTCTTCGTTTGCTTTGGATACGATCATTCACGAATTAGACGAAAAAACGAATACGAGGCTGTTGGATTGCATTTATTCATTGAAAATACGTGACAATTTTAAGCTCTGGAGCTGGCACCTGCTTGGTCTCTATTGTACAAACAAGTTTTCACGGAATCGGTGGTCGTTCGTCGGTCGGTTGGTTCAATTTAATTGGTACCTGGGATAATGTTTCAGATAATTATTGTGGCTAAGTGGAAAAATGATGCACTTCTTTTTGTATAGTAATTCTATTTTGACAAAAATCTTTTTGAATTTGCATTTTGAAATGTTTAATAAATTTATTTATCCAATTTTTATGTTTTTTAACTGACGAAATTTATTGCACTGTCCATTTTGAGGAGGAATAATTCTCAAAAATGTTAACTCTACAAGGTTGATTCTTGAAAGTTGTGAAAATATAAGTTTTAATGACAATTTCGACGTTTTTAGTGTACAAAATTAACAGAATCTTTTTACTGATTTTGTTTCAAGCTTTTTTTGTTTTGATTATAGGGGTTTTAACCGTAAGGTTATTCGCCTCATCGGGTCAGATAATTTACCCATCGCACTAAGCTCGTCTCCGAATTATTAATTCGTGATTTTATTATTTTGTAAACTTATGATTTTCTTGACCAAAATTTTGTCAATTATGCAGTAAGTAATATTATCGTTTAGGTTTTTGGTAACAAAATAACCGGTTTGTGCAAAAAGTACGAATTTCTGTTCATTTTTTTCATATTTCACCTTCGGTTCATCAGTGCTCAAACCAGTTTAGATTGAACTGCCGTTTCTATCTAGCAGTTCAATTTGAGCTGTTTGGTTTTGCTTTGGATTTTGATTTTGAGAAGCACAGTTGTACATTTTTTGTTTGTTTCATTTTAGTCTTTATTAACTTTCATAGGTAACCGTAATCGATTTACATGGCTACTATCCGTGCATGCATGGAGGTCGTGAAACAAATCCTTCCACATTTCTTTTTCTGTGGCAAAAATATTTTCGAACTGCATCATGGCTGTTCGAACATAATCCTCGGTAGCGGACTGAAGGAAGATCGTGCACACGCCCTTCTATAGTCTCATTCTGTACGTACACTGGGTACTATTGTGCCTCGTACCGAGAAGAGAATTGAATGAAAACTGCACTATTACTTTTCTTCAAATGAATCTCACTATTTAGGGATTGAGACTGTCTTTGGTCAAGTCATAGTGGTGCCTTTTGTTCGTTAGAATTGCCCATCTCGAATTCGTCCGACTGTTCAGTGTTTAGTGAGTAAACAATAACAAAGCTGAACTCCATCTCCGAAAAAATGACTTGGGCGAGTAAAAAAAAGGTTCCAAGGATTATTTTGCCGCCTCCCCAAAACCGTTGCGCCTGGGGCGAGTGAGTTATATTAATGATATCGGTGTCAATTTCCCAATACCGAAGAAAAATCTGAACAATAACATAATCATTAAACGGTACCCTAGATTGCAAATCATAGAATGCTTTCCACTTGGCATCTGATCAGTAAACTATTTTGCTTAAGCACACTAACAAAACGCGGGCGAGTGTGTTGGACATTTATAGGCTGTTGATTGTTCTTCATCAATTTTCGATTATTCCGTATGCCAGTCGTACACTATGTGCTATGTATATCCGCTGGGCTGACAGAAAAAGTTTCTCTATGGCAACATTTCTCGGAAACATTATGAACTTTGCCCTGGGTTATTCGTGCGTCCCAGAAATGCTCGCTGGCATGCTTACCCGGTTTCAGAACGCGCTAGGTGGAGAGTATTGTATCGATGCTTCAGCTGTGCGTCGTTAACTTCCGTTTTGTTTTGCTGGCGTTCGCCATTCCTAACATTATGTCAATATTAAATCCTAACTTGAACCATCGCATATTCAAGTAGATTTGGCAAGGCATAGAAAACATTTTTTTAAGCTCTGCTCAATCGGAAATTAAACCATTTTCATATCCTTGATAGCTATTAAGATATAAGTGGATATCGTGGTGATGATATATTTGAAGGGTAATCGAAAAACAACAGCTTAGCACTGTCTGCCAAAGTAGAGCTAATACAACATCGATTGACTTACGTTCCCAGCGAGCTAATCTAATTTTCAATATTGGTATTGTATCTACTTTTATGAATGTTGACCATTCTATACAAACAACGACAATCTCAGTATTTCGTTGAATTTTGAACAGCCCCAATGAGATACCTTCATTTCACCGAGTGGGTCATTGACATTGGTTCACCAGATAAACAAAAACCAACGAAAAAATGTCTTGATATAAAAACTGTCTGCCGCAGAACTCGAGTACCAAAGCGTGATACTATCCGAAACCGCGCACGGATTGGCAACTCAGGGGTGGTGATGTACAACAGAGATCATACGGCAGCATAAATTCACAAGTCTTCCTTCGGATGAAGGATGGCACCGAATCCAGCATTAGCTGGCAAGCAGAAGGTGCAGCAGCAGCAGCATAAGCAAAAATTCACATCATCCCGACGTTGCCATAGCTGCGCCTTTACGGCCGCCAGTACTTATCGTCGCCGTTTGGGTCCAGAGAGGAAAGTAAAACGTGTGTGCTCTACACGCGCGTCTTATGCAATTTACATTACAATGTTCGGGTTTACATGTTTGAACATACACAACCATATACGTATTCGCAAATGTACATGATCAGGTCTTCTTGCGGATTTGGTTGCGGTTAGTTCATTCGTCCAAACATCGCGGGTAAAGGAAAAATCGCATTTTGTTTTCATTAAGGTTCGGAAATACCAATGAAAAGCTGTGCAAGGAAGGACCAAGCAGAGAACAAAATGATTATTATTCATTATAGAATTTTCGAATGTACAACTTTACAAATACCTTTACTGCCATTAGTAAATTATATGGATGTTTATTTTTAGCTGCTAGTGTGTGTGTGTGCTGAGGGTAGGAGGATTGATAATAATAATAAAACTTCAATAACATTTTTTTTATTCATTAAGTTCATTTCTGACATTTCTGATTGAATCGGATGCTTCACAAAAGCGTGCTGCACCACTCAGAAAACATTTCCAAGGCCAAAAGTATTATTTTCTGAAAAAAATGTGCACGATAGCAAAAAGAGCGATTTGTCGGTTACATCACTTATGCGATTGTATCTCTGGAACGGAAAGGTCAGCAACTTGATATTCGAGCTTGATCAATAATCCAATAGTAGCTTCCAAACAAGCCTAGAACTGTTAAAAACGGTTCAGCCACCCTCGAGAAAATTGAGCGTATAGAAAAATAAGAGCGGATTGTCGATTCCGTCACATTCACGATTATAACTCCCGAACCGGAAGTGTAAGCCATATGATCTACAAACTTGATTCCCAACCTCATACTAGTCTCAAACGAACCTAAGCTTGTTGAATTCGGTCAAGCCAGCTCCGAGAAAATTGAACGGAGGGTAAAATGGGCATAAGCATTTGAAAGTTAATTAGGCCTTTTCGAGAAAAGTAAGCGGTGAGAAAAATTGTATTTTGTTGGTTACTTCACTTATATCATTATATCTCCGGATTTAGAAATGGCATCCAATTGATCTTTGAACTTAATCCACAATCCAAAAGTAGCCTTTGTTTATTTGTTTATTTGGAGCAGGGAAAAGCCCACTGGAGCTGAGCATCACCAAATTTTAGCTCTCTCTCCAGCAGGCATAAAACCTCTCATCTTTTGTACCAACAGATTATAATTATCCAAATGATACATTTCCTTAAATTACATTGGTTACTACTACACACAACACCATTCTTATCTCTAATACTAATACTAATACTAATACAATACTAATAGCTAGTGAGACAAAAATCTTAGAAACAAATTCTTAATGCTGTTATGAGTTAAGTGAAAATCGAAAGCATTTGAGCAACGATTAAATAGACGGCACATACTAACGAAAGGCTCGTTGTGACCGTAATTGGTTCTAGCGGAAGGAAGACGGAGAAAAGTATGAGTTCGAAGAACACGACGGCGAATATTGAAGTCTAGTGAGCGTAAGAGTTCAGAACAATCGATTCGAGATTGAAGCAGATCTGCGACGAAAGTTGCCTTAAACACGTCTCTACGAACAGACAATAGATCGAGACCTATGAGCTTGCAACGGTCTGAGTAAGTCGGAAGATTTAGAGGATCTCTCCAAGGAAGTTTGCGAAGCGCGAAACGAATGAATTTATGTTGGATGGCTTCTATACGCTGAATATCATTTTGATAATAAGGTGCTTTTGCCTGAGTACTTGAATATGCAAAAAATGTTTGTAAAGCTGGTGTTGCGTTTTTCCACAGCTGATAAGTTGAAATTCGAGTTGCTGCCGCAACTACCACATTTGCTAGATTTAGCACCCAGTGTTTATTTTCTATTCTAAGATTTAGAAAAACAACTTTCTGTATAGAAATTTGCATTGAATGCTGAGGTCATCGCTGACACTGAAGCGTTTGTTGAGACTAAGGTTGATGTCAGAGTGAGCGCGGAATGCGATGCGAAGCGAAGCGATTTAATGCGATGTACTGTTTTCGCATCGCATTCACTCTGACAGGTTTGATTTGATCAAATGTAACTAGCTCACACGCGCCTCCAGACGTTTCGCGTAACGCTTTCACTCTGACACCAACATAAGGCAACTGTCAGAGAGAACGCGGAACGCGATGCGAAGCGGTTCTATGCAATGTACTGTTATTGAATCGCGTTCACTCTGACAGGTTTGCTTTGATCAAATGCAACTAACTCGCACGCGTACCTAGACTCTTCGCATTACGCTTTCACTCTGACACCAACCTAAGGCAACTGGCAGAGAGAACGCGATTTGCGAAGCGATACGAAGCGTTTTGATGCGAAACACTTTTGCTGCATCGCGTTCACTCTGACAGGTTTGCTTTGATCAAATGTAACTAGCTCACACGCGCGTCCAGACGCTTCGCGTGGCGCTTTCACTCTGACAGCAACCTAAGAAGAAATCAATTGGAACAGTTGTATGGCTTTCCAAGGAGAATACACTGATGATTAAAACCAAAATTTAGAAAAAAAAAAAAAGTGTTTTATCAAACCGGAAACTTATTGAACAACGTGTTTTTATACCTCTTAAAGTATTATTCATTGGATGCCAGAACTGTTTTCCATTTTCCCGAAAAATTTTAAATTTCTCAAGTACAAAATGGTTTTTTTAGCCCAAGAGTGAGTCGAGCTTACTTTGGGTTCCACCAATTGATGTGGGCTCACGCATAGATCGAAACATTTGACAGTCGTATGGTAGCAGGTGTGAATTATGTAGCGTCTGTGGAAGAATCGTTCGTTCACTGTTATTCAAATTATGTTCTAGCTAAAAGGCCAGTAACATTTGTATCTCTCTGATTCAGTTCGTATTTCTCAACTTTTTAATATGAGCACCGATGCTTTCAAGTGCAGGAACATGATTTTTTGAATGATTAAGCAAACATGTCTTCTTGCAGCAAAGCAAAGTAAAGTCTTGGTCTTGTGGAATTACGAACATACGCCAACTGACTTGTAAGGCAAGCGCAGCAAAGCCTACAAATTCTCGTTTTCAAATCATGTCGACCCCTACGAGTGCTTTTCGTATCCAACATCAGAATCATCAGTTTTAAATTTGTTTAACATGACACATCACAACAATTAATCAATTTATTCTGCCGGTTTTAAGGTAATATCAGTTATACAATATCGAATGAGCGGTCATTGTTCCAACGCTTCCAAAATAATGATTTTGACGTGAAAAGTAAGGTTACTTATAGGTATTTATTTATTTATTTAATTATTTATTTATTTATTTATTTATTTATAATTATGAAATTCATCTGACAATAAAATGGTCTTAATGAATATGTATCATTCAAGACATAAAATTGTAGAGCGTAGTATTTTCTGCGAGAATTTGTGAGTTGGTTCACCAAAATCGAAAAGATGTTCAACGGATGAAATCTCGGCTGCAGTAAACTGGTGGAGCGCAGCGATCGTTGTGAAGCACGGGAATCAAGTAGAGACAGAATCTTCGAAGCATCGATATCACCGTTAATCAGTTTTGTCACGAAAACAGCTTGCTGAATTTTTCTGCGTCTTTCTAAT
Source organism: Malaya genurostris (assembly GCF_030247185.1). NCBI lineage: Eukaryota > Metazoa > Arthropoda > Insecta > Diptera > Culicidae > Malaya > Malaya genurostris. Next base: position 83,507,062 of record NC_080572.1, on the reverse strand, counting down.
GAGTCGAGTCCGATCAGTCGACAGGAATGTTTCTTAGAGCAAGACGAACAAATTTTTTCTGTACGCGTTCAAGCCGTAAGTTCCAAACCAGCTGATACGGATTCCAAATTAGGCTAGCATTTTCCAGTATAGGACGAACCAAGGAGCAATATAACGCTTTCAAGCAATGCGGATCTTTGAAGTCCCGCCCGATCTTCGCAATGAAACATAATTGCCGTGTTGCCTTTGAAATTATGAAATTAGCATCTAACAAAACTTGGATTCAGTATTCGGTGGAACGTTATGACCTGGCATTTTGCAATGCTGACAATAAGCCAGTTTCTATGACACCAGGCGACGAATGTATCAAGAAGATTTTGAAGCCGGACGCAGTCGTCGATAGAACGAACTTCAAGATACAATTTCAAATCATCGGCATATACTAATCTGCAACCAACACCGAGCATCGAAATAGCTTCATTGAAGAACAGCAAAAACAAAAGTGGACCCATATTACTGCCTTGAGGAACTGCAGATAGATTTGAAAACGGAGATGATACACAGGAGCCTAGCCTCATTCGCAAAATTCTACCACATAAGTAAGAGCAAAGCCATTCAATAAACTCTTGTGTTGCACCCAGCCGCGAAATCTTGCACAAAAGTATTCGGTGGTCAATTAGGTCGAAAGCTGCTTTAAGGTCAGTGTATACTGCATCAACTTGTACTCTCTTCTCCAAACTCGAGATACAAGTGGAAGTGAAATCTAAGAGATTCGTGCTGACGGACGACCTGGCATAAATCCATGCTGATCAGAGGAGATGTAAAAAAGGAATTTCTTGTACGAAAAAGTACCTCAGTGCTCACAATTTTTTCAAATAGCTTAGATGCAGCAGATAAATTCGTTATGCCTCTGTAATTCCTTACGTCAATACGATCACCGCTTTTGTATACAGGAAACATAAAAGACTGCTTCCAAGTCACCGGAAAAATTCCTTGCTTAAATGATTTATTAAATATAGTGCACGAAGGATCAGCTAAAACAGAAGCACAATGACTATACACCACAGAAGAAATACCATCTGGACCGGGCGAAAACGATCGTTTTAACTTTCTCGCTGCGGCAACAATCATAACGGGAGTAATCAAAAATGTGTCGATGTGTGCTATATTCTCAGGAACATCCACCGCGGCGGTCTCCGCTTCGATACCGGAGGCAGTATTTTCAGCAAACACAGAAGCAAAGAACTTTGCAAACAGATCACATGAGTCCAAGGTTGACATGGATTCAACACCATCGAGGCAAACTTTTGAAGGAATCGATGAGCACTTGCGTTTCGAGTTTACAAAAGTCCAGAAATATTTAGGATTCCGACGAAGATCAGTTTGAATCCGCATAACGTAGGCTTTGTACAACCCCGCGTTTAATTTACGATAATTTTCACTGGAACTTTTAAACATTCGCTTTGTCTCAGAGCTGACATAGCGACGATGTCTGCGCTACCAAATATTGCGGGTACGTTTTAATCTACGAAGCCGTACAGTGATCCAAGGAGGGCTCATTAGCCGTTTAACGAAAGGCAAATTTGAACTCAGCCATTGAATCAATGTGTTATAGAAAAAGGATGCCGTTATCGAATTTTGGAAGTGTTCTCCAGTTCACATTTTGTAAGAATTCAAGTAAAGCAGCATCGGTGGATGCACTCAATTATTCCTAAAATATCGACAAAGGCATGGTTCAGGGGACTGGATGTGAGTAGAGATTTCATTCGTGTGATGTCCAGACTCATGTCCAATCACTACACGTTAGATGCACATCTCCTTCGAATTGGACTTTCCGAGACTAATCATTGTGCTTGCGGCGAAGGTTACCGCGATATTGACCATGTTGTTTGGACATGCGTGGAGTTTCGTGATGTCAGATCTCAACTAATAAATTCCTTGCGTACCCAAGGTAGACTATCCAATGTCCCAGTTCGCGACATTCTTGCTTGTCGTGACCTTCCATACATGAAACTTCTTTATCATTTCATTAAATCCATTGGAGTTCCAATTTAAATTTTATTTTATGTTAAACTGTTTTCTCTTCCATGAGTTCAACCAATAGCCAACTATAGGATATTGAATATAAGTGGTGAACTGATACAAACAATCCTGAAATAGTTATAAGATCATGTACAAAATAAATGTATTTTATTTAATGTAATTTAAAATAGCAACTCGCTTGATAAAAACAGTGTTTAGATTAACTAATGAGTACCAACATACTAATATGATATTCGAAATGTATTAGGTTTAAACTACTATGTATTGTGGATGCCACGGCGAAGAAAAACTTATGTATATTGCCTATGAAATAAACGTATTTATGAAAAAAAAAAAAAAAAGTAAAGCAGCAAAATCTATTTTTATGTATTTCTTACGTTTGTTCGTTCTTCATATTTTGGTAGTAAATTGAAAGGTTTCCTAGGTCATGGTTTAACAAAAAGATTGAATTATTTTTATATATTTCAAAACTTTCAGCTACACCGAAAGAAATCTGTGGAATTCTATTGAATCAGCTGTAACAAAAAGCATCCATCAGAAATAAGTTTCCAATTCGAATTAAAAATTACTTGGTTACAAAATTATTAAAATAAGAAAAAAAAAACAATTGGCAACGACTGAGATTTGAAGCAATAATCATTGGATTAGAATGAGCGTCCGTGTATCCATTGAACCACAGAAGCACGTATTTGCTGGTCAGGTAAATGCTATATATACAAATGCATAGTCGTATTAGTTAACCGTGTGAAAGCGATGAAAGCAAATTACGTGCTAAACATGTAAATCTCAATCAGTCATGACAAAATATACAATTGAGATGGAGAAAAATGAGTTTTATATATTTTGAAGTTCACGCTAGAAGGAAAATTGATAGAAAACAAACATAATATTAATAGATGAATAAAATTACGGAAATTTATGTAACATTCAATTATTATGTAAGCAAAATCCGGGCATTACATTCCTTTAGTGGAATTTGACCTTTCTGTTTCAACAGATTTCGCAGCCGATTCCTAGTGTACAGAATCATTGGATGGCTAGTACTATGGATCCTACTGACACTAAGAATCCTTCCAGGTCGGGGCTCGAACATACGACAACTAGCTTGTAAGACCAGCGTCCTATGCATTAAACTGCCAACCCGGGTCAATTATTATGTCTAATACAGATTCCCGTCTTTACTGTTCAGGTTAGCATTGAGATTCCGTTACATTTCGTTTTCAGATATATTTACTGTGTACGTCTAGTTTCCATGGGTTAGAAATTTGTCTTAAAGATTTTATATCATTCACCGTAAGTTCATGATCTTCAAAAAAGGTATGTTCAATTTTTTTTACTTGAAATGGTATGATAATCCCATTTTAATGTTTGTTCAATGTATTTTTATCGCAATTTCAAATTATCTAATTTTTTATAGATCCTAGTACAGTTGATAGTTATTACTGCTGAATACTAAATCCAGACAAAACCTTTTTAATTTGATTTTGAGCGGATGTACCATATCAGGGATGAGTTCTACTGATATTCTTTCTAAGCTTCCTGATAGTTGGATGAAAGCAGTACTTGATTTTTTTAACAGTCTTACTTTTTTATCAAGGATTGTTTGAATTGCTCGCTGTGAATAACCATTGAGCTTTCCAGTATCGAAGATTTGTTTCTCTTTTATTACATCATTATTTCCCAGGAGTAAAGTTAGCATTCTATGAACCATAGGTAAAAAGCTGCCGTTTTATGCTGTCGGAAATGATTAGAAGTATAAGGTATAACTCCTTCCGTATTGGTTGGCTTCCTATATATTTCAAAATATATGATAGCCTGATTCTTCCATGATGAGAATATCTAAGACATGTAAGCTGTTTATTTTTTCTTCTCCGCAAGTGAATTTATTGTTCTTGTGAATTGTGTTAATAGTCTCTAAAAACTTGTTGGACTACCACGTTCGATGACGCAGAAGATATCATTAACATATCTCCAACAGCGATCAGGTATTCATCCTTGTTTCCTAAATTATCTTCAAGATTTGTTACAAACAATTCACATAAAGAAGGCAAGAGAGGATTACCCATCGCTGTTCCCTAAAATTGTTGTTTTTCTATTGCACATTTGATACTTATATATCTATCAACGGTTTGCTCCAGTAAACAACATAAACAACGGTAAAACAGAATCCATTTATAAAGAAATGACTACTCCGACATCTACAATGAATAACTCTTAAATTCTAATGACAACTGAAATTTGAATTGCTAGTGCGCATTGCGGCTTTTTTGTTACTTAGGATAAATGTAGTAATATTCGTTCAGTTAGTAAAGGCAATCCACTTTTTATTATTCGATCTACAATTCATGGATTGTATTGTGAGTGATTTCAATTTCGCTTCCGTTACCCTGAAAAACAATATCATAGAAACATTAGTTTGATCAACTTCAAAATATTGGTGTTAATGTACCGAACTTTTATTCTCATCCGATTAATGGAGAAGCTGAGATGTACATGGCTACGAATACCCTACGGTGAGCCGAATGAAAGTGTACGATTATTAAAACAGGAAAAAAAACTTTATAACTAGTGCAATTTTGTTTTTCAATCACCATGCAACCAGCGCCAGCCTTATTATTTTATATAACTTTTGCTGAAGACATCCCTAGAACTTTCCGACTCTTTCCAAGGGGACAGAGAACGAAAACAAAAACACACTTGAAGCACAAACTGATTTCGTTAAAACATTTATTTATGTTTGTACACTTTGTTGTTTCAGAAAACTTTTCCTAAGTAGTTCTGGAATAGTTGTCAATAAACCACAAAATGTAACGTTCCCGGCTGGATGGAACTGAAGCAGCAGGAGGACGAAGCCGCGAATGTAATTGTTTTTCTCAGTCGTCTACGACCAACCGAAATTGGACAAGTCGCTGGCTGCCGTCGTCACGGTCGTTGTGTTGTCTATATTCGATTGGACTAGAATTGGTCTTAGCCCTGCTTTGCTCGACGCAAACTCCAAAGACCGTCGCTCTATTCGGTAATCGGTACTGGGTTGGGCGGCTATCGCAAAAGCCATAACGTAACACAATACCCGAGCAGAGAGAGAGAGTGCAGCATAGAAAGCATCACCGCGTCAGCTTTTATAAACTCGCAGCGCACTTCGATGGGTTCTTTTGCCTCGTATTTCCGCCGTAGCGCGCTTTCGCGTGGATGCCGTGAATAAAAAGCGCTGACTTTGTGCAATTCCACTATTATGCTGGGCGCTACTACACTATACATCTGGCCGACGGTGGACGATCGTATCGGGAGGAAGGATACAGGGAATTTGAGCTTTTTTTTCTTTCTCTGCTGCGCTGCCTTTCGTCAGGAGCATCGTCGTCCGCCAGAATCGATGCTATCAAAAGAGCTAGTTTATTTCTTTTTTGTTTGTCTTTCTCATATAAGAAAGGCTGTGCAATCGGTTTCGAACACGGATCTGAGGAAAATAAAGATTATCGGTAGGTGATCCATTTAGGAAAAAATTCAATCGGAACTTCACTTTCTGATACACGAATACTTGTTTATTGAGAGCACGAGTGTCCTCATAGTCCTTTAAGCAGCAGTTGGAACTATTCAAATCACTCGAATGTAGAAAGAAAATGTTGGTCTTCAAGGTGATCAGAAAACATTGTTAATTCCAATAGGTGGATGAAGATAGGTTTTTCTTTCAGCAAACTGATGCATAGAAGGAAGAATACCAAACTCACCGGGAAAAGTATCAACATTCTGTGCATACGTATGTACTGTGGAATAGCGAGATTTTGCTGTTTACAACAAAAAGCAGCTTGATGCTGGTGGAAACGGCACAGATAGCAATTATATTGCACTGATGTTATCGAAACTTCCATTGAATCAAAGTTGGTACGGGTTGGAAAAAACAGAGAGAAATAAATCGAATCGATTTCAATAAAAAACCGTTACAAACTACCGTGATAATGATCCCGAGGAAACATACAATGGATCCTTTCATTCCCGGCGTTTAGGAATCTTGTAATCTATGTACACGGAAGATCCGAACTACCGAACTAAGTTTCACAATTATATTATCTCACGTGCAATTTAATTTCGCTAATAGGTCATACGATGGCTAGTGCAGCCGTTACGAAACAACGTGATCGATTGCTACAGAACCGCATTACTGGTGGTTAATAACCTCAGACTGCAAACTATTAATCGCCCAATTGCAGAACCGACTCTGAACTGAATATCATCTGTTTTAAAAGATCACTTCCATTAAATGAAAAACAATTATATCGGAGAGTAGGTTAAACGAATACATGCCACGTCAAACTATTCCGCAATTTGATAAAGTTGTATTCAATCAAGTACAGCAATACGTTACGATTTAGTACGTTATAACTGAAATATATTTTTCATACTTCACAAATTACAAGTAAAAGTGATGATTTCACAACATTTACTAGAACATTCCATCATTCACAGATTTCACTTGCACTATAAATATCGTATTCTTTATCGTCAGGACATTCCCATTAATATAATACGTCTCACTGGTTCGGTCCAGGTTCAAGGTACACAATTTCCTAACATGGCGCAGATCCGGATGCGAGATCCATTCATCGTCATTACTGATGAGAACACTCGACTGGAAACCATGGTATTTGTTTCCTTCGTACATGTCGGTCGTGAGTTGGAAGCACACGGACAGCAATGCGAAACAACTACCGAAGGTAGCATGATTCTGATTTGGCTGCACCATGAGCATCTGAAGGTGCACCCAAGCCAGTATCTCGTTCCAAGCGCATAAATTTTCCGGAATGGCTTGTTGTAACAACACATTTTGTGTCATCCTCTAGAATACCACGAGTACAGCGTTCAGGATATGCGTTGACTGCGGTTGGATAACAATGAAAATACATGCAGCCATTGATCAAAAACCTACAAAAAGTTAGAAAATTATGGTATCTCGCAGATTTTATGCAGACATGAATAATGGCTTACTGAACACTATTTCTTTATTTCAAATTGGCAACATAATTCATTCGTTCCTTCGGATTCATTTAAGCTTTCAATGTTTAAATTTGACTGAAATTGCTTGAACATTCTAAATCATTCAAAACCAAATCGACTATACCGATTCCCAGTTCCTGGTTCCGGAATTATCAAAATAACGTATTTTACCTTTCTTACAAACCGAGTCCCGCAGGGTCTACTATACTATACTATTCAGCAAATGTATGTTTGAGTCCAAGTATGTATGTAGCATTTTTGTGTAGTGTTGTAATTTCATCCGAGTGGTGTTATCAGGTTGGATTATCTGTAAATCCTAGCAAAACATCAATATCGTATTTAGTACTTTTCACTCATCGTAAGATAATCACAGGAGCTCGTCCATTACTGTAGCCCTATATGGTTACTTGGGATGAGTATTTATTCACTCCTAGTGACCTAACTCTCACATGCAGTTTTCCTTCAAAACATTTATAGTGAGATATTGGCTGTGTGGTTATTCGGAACTACAACGTGATGAACACAGTCTGTTGGATGGTGGTGCTGATTTCTACTGTCGTGAAATGAGACTAGTGCAGTCTCATTTACTTGGTGGATGCTGTACTGTGTTTCAAACAGAAATCTACGAGATTCGGTGTGGGGAACAATCGGCATTTCAGCAGAAAATCTGTGGTAAACGAATTTATTTTTTGTTTCGTTATCCAGGCAGCTTAAAAAGCACTCAGTTCTGGAAAACTTTACCAAAGTCGACAGCTTTTTCATGCACTGTGCGTTAATTAGTTTGATAATTGATAACTGATCGTCCATCTGTCAAAATCTACATAGCCGTACTGTAAACGCTGCGAACTACAACGGGTGTTTTAGTGAAATTAATGTCTTTTCTGATTTTCATTTCATCAAAATTTCAAAACGTGTTGCAAAATTGCATTAAAATATACTATATGAAATCAGAAGTTCCGGGCCTAACTAATAAAATATCAATTTTTTACCATGAAAACTTTATTATTTTTCAATACAATATCCATCCAAAGCGATACACTTGACCCATCGGTCCTCCAGCATTGAAATGCCCTTTGAAAAAAAAAAAGATTTGTCAAGGCCTTCAAAATAGGTTTCCTTTTCAGCAATGACCTCAGCATTCGACGAAAATTTCTTTCCCTGGAGAAACCTTATCAGGTTTGGAAATAGATTAAAGTCGCTGAGGGCTGGTCCTGGAGAATACAGGGGATGGTGGACCAATCCGTATCGCAAATCATTCAATTTAACCGTTGCTTTTATGCATTTATGCATGAATCATCTTTTTCCATAGCTTGATGAAAAGTAGAACTCGTCTGATACGATCAGTTGATATTCAAACACTAGTGTATAGATTGTCATGAAATTTTGTATTTGGCCACCAAGAGGCTTATTCTCAACAAAAATATACACGGTTCGAAACTATTCACTTCTTTCCTCCAGTCCAGACACATACCCGGAATATTCCTTGACATTAAAGACTTTTCAACTGGTTCGCACAAATTTCAATGATTATAGTCGGGTAAGCATGTGAAATCTGTTCCCAAAGGAAGTTCATATCGTTATACCATATTTAATAGCTTGGACTGGCGAGAATTTTCCCAAAATTTTAACCCTGCCATATTGATGAAGCTAAAGCTCAATAATTGTGTTTTTCTGGAAAAGCTCAATAATTGCGTTTTTCTGGAAATAAATTAACAATCAACCATGCGTCTCCATGAAAGTTCTATTAGAAGAAAACACATGGTACATAACTACTAGAGCTACTACCATGCGTTTCCTTCAAATAGACCATGAATGGAAACGCATGGCGGATTGTTAATATTTTTAGAAAAAAAAAATATTGTGATAAATATCTCGTTAGATACTAATCAAATTTAAAACTAGCTCAAGGCGGTTGTCCCGGGTTGGCGGTTCAATGCATAGGGCGCTGGTCTTACAAACCAGTTGTCGTATGTTCGAGCCCCGACCTGGAAGGATTCGTAGTGTCAGTAGAATCGTAGCACCAGCACTGGTTCTGTACACTCTGAATCGGCTGCGAAGTCTGTTGAAACAGAAGGTCAAATTCCACTACCGGAATGTAATACCAATGCTTTGCTTTTCAAGGCGTCTTAACAAGACTAAAACAATTGGTTTGATTTGTCCATCAATATATTGTGATCCGCTGAGATCATCACGTAGATGATTACCCTGATGTACCCCACAAAATCTTAAATCAGCCTCTGGCTTGAATGCGGATTGTGAAAATAGAGGGGTTGCCATAGAGATAAACTTATGTATAACTATAATTGAACGGCGTGGCGTCCGAGCACAACTGAACATGCTCGGTTCTTCTGTTGAATTAGGGTGTTTCTTTGTGTGCTTTATCACATGCAAGGTAGTTTAATTGGTAACACGATTTCCACGGATAGGAGCTAGCTACGGGCTTGAGTCCAGAACACCAGCAATTTTCATTTCATAGTTGTATTCGCATGTCATTTTCCTAATCTGTTTTCGTCGTTAGATACTGATCAACAAAAAAAAAACAAATGATAAAACAAATCGTTGAATCAAATATCGTTTTCGATCGAAGATAACTGAAATCAACAAGTGCACGAATTACTACAATACTGTTATAGAAAAAATTTAAGATGAATTTGATAACAGATTTTATCCATTCAAAGTCAACAAAACCACTATAACATTTAAAGTAAATCTTGTTGACACAAATAACAACTACAGCCACTTTGAGCCAATCCGAATAGTTAATTAATCTTTTATGAATAAGATTTAATTTTTTCAAGTACTATTTCCTGGTGTTAAGAAAATAGTTTGTGGCTCTTCTGAAAGGTCCGTTGCAAATAAAACTTGTGGGTACTTTCCGGGATTGAAAATCGAATATCGATATAACTGAAATAAGTTTAATTGGTCAACAACTATCAAAATCAATTTTAATGCGATATTAAGACAATTACATGATTCAATACGATATTAGGATAATTATATGATTCGAAATAGAATTAGGCGAAAAATTACGAAAATTACGAAACGATGAAAACGTGCTTCTAGACAGTATTGGTGATTGCTGAAAATTTGACAGAAGCTGCTCGATTTTTATCTATATTGTATACAACATTTTCAATCCGGTAGAAAATGCTACAAGAATTCGAGTCTCTCAATGCATGAACCTCGAGAGAATTTTTCTACATTTCTTCGCTCCACTTCATACTCTGAGTATTTCATGGCCCTTAAAAAAAAATTCAGTCTGATAATGATCACCGCTGTGTGGAATTTACCAAGAGAGAATCGCAAGTTGACAATTATCGCAGAAAATCGAATCGATGATTCAACTTGATGATTCTCATACTAGGTTGCAATATTTCAAAACCCTTGTGTGGAGCATTCACTTACATTTTCATAGACACAAATTATACAAAGGTTATATGCACATAGTTAGAATAAGCGGCAATAGTAAAATGATTCTATCGCAATTATACACTGCCCATACAGAATCGGATCGCGAAACGAGAATAAGCGACCGTTTGTTGCTTCAGAGAGAATCCCCACAGCAGCGTGCTAGCCGTTGATTCTCCGACAGTTCACCGAGAGAAATTCGCTCTCGCACTGGTGTCTATTCTATGTTAAATGTACCATGCCGGTTTTTTTGTTGTTGCGATGATTTCCGTTTCTCTTTGATGGCACTGATTCAATCGTGGAAGAGTTGCGAGTGAGCGTTCTTTGATACGATAAAAGCCATCCTTTCTTCTAGATTCATTATTTCTATTATATCATAAACAAAATATTTGTTTTGGTCATTTGCCTCAGGTTTATAGTTTATTTAAAATTTACTTGTAATATTTTCAACACATTCTACTTTTTAAAAGTTACTATGTCATGTCATGAAATAAATCTTTTTTCTTCGCTTAACATGATTCTTACCGATGAGCTAAAGCGGTAGCTATAATAGTTTTTTTTTTGTTTCGGGAGCGAAATTCCGAATGCACAAAATTCACATCTTTCAGATATGTACTACATTTGATCGAATAAATAGAGTATAGAAAATTTGAGTTTACTCCAATTTCGGTAGTAAAAATTACATGCATTCGCGAAAAATATAGCAACCAGTTCGTATTCGTGTCTGATTCGGTACAATCATAAGCCGCTTACGGTTGGGACGACTTATTACACTCACTCACTTAGTATATAAAGAACAAAGTTTTCTAATCATTTTACATTTATTGTACCGAACATGTGCCGCATGTCAAAGACTGGGGGACCAAGAAACAAAATGTTTGAACCAGTGCGTTTGACAGTAGTGCAGGAAAACTACTATTTTGACAAGAGAATGTGAGCCTCCAAAAACATGCGTAATTCAAGACACAGAAATTTCCGGGAGGTGAAAAATAAGAAAAAAAAAGCGACCTAAAGCTGGAAACTTTGCAAGCATCATGGTAGCAATTAGTGAATTTCAACAGATCATTTATACATAGCCGAACTAAACCATAAATTACAATATAATATTTATGACCAATCTCACTATATCTCTACACCAGTAGGTTGCCGTGTTCTGACATTTCTCTATATATGTTTCAGAACCACCTAGAAAGCGGCGAGCGATCTGCAGGAAACAAAAGTCCATCTAGGAATGTAATACAGGTTTGAACCATGGGGAAACGATTTATTCACCTTATCTTTCTACTGGTAACTGGCTGGTGAACGTGATATTGCAGATGAAATTAATGATAGACATAAACTAGACAGTTCGCGCGAGAAAGAATTCACGACCAAAAGCGGACAGAGAAGAACCGGGAGGCTGTCCGTTTATTTCGTGCAGTAGTACTATCGATTTGCTCATGGCACGTCACTTGAATTTGTTATCGGGCTAATATTGAATCCGATTACGCGTATACCTCGGGGATCCACTGATCAATGTTCAAGACCGGGATGAGCGGCAAATTTCCCCGAGGAATGAAAAACGCTGCCCAATGCCAGTTAGCGAACATATAATGATTGTAGAAAAATGACAAAATCAAATCCGCTTTGTCACTGCCTTTCCGTTGGATTTCTGGTATGCTTTTTGCGGGAGGAAAGAGGCCATGAATGGTGACCGAATCAGTACCAATTTTTTTTCCATCCTGTCGCAGAACGATAACGAGGCACAGTGAACGACATTTTCAAACGGAAATGAATCTTTACTCGCAATGATTTCTCATTTTTCTCAAATCATTTGCACGTCACATCGCGTTTATTAGATTGACTTAATCTAATAGAGCTTTTCATCGCTTCAGCTTGGGGCAACGTTTTAATCCCGGGATTTCCTCTGTTTTTTCCATCTGCAAGGAGAAATGCTTGGTGCTGCACATCATTGTGAGAAAATTGAACCCTCGATTTGCATAATAATTAAAATCAACGATATTCATGAACGGTGCGAGAGAGAGTGAGAGACGGAAATGCTAGAACAACTACGACGGTGGTCATCGAGACGATAGAAGGATATCATAAATTGTCTTCTACTCACCACTCGCATCTGTGCCACTTTCTTGTAGCCAACGTAGGCGAATATGTGTCCCAGGATCTCGATTGGCATATCTAGCAGATTCAGGCTTTGCTCCAGCGCTGACGGTGGCGGTTGCTGGGAGGAGTGGAGTACAGCCACCGTCATCCCGCTGTTGCTGGTACCGGCTGCATTTGTGACACTGCTCTGCTGGTGACTCTGTGTGGCGGTGCTGCGATTCGAGGAAAACTGACTGGAGCTGTTGGTCGAGGAGCGGAACAGATAGAAAGTGGTGTCCTCTGTCGTGGCACCGGTCATCTGTCGTGTGGATACCATTGTGGTTTCACTGCAAAGGAGAAACAAACAAACTCAATTGTTAGGTGGCTGGAACTAGAATTCTGAACTTTAACATTGTTCAAAATGAATGAAAATGTTGTAGGATTCTGAAAGAAAGAAATATTCACTTCCTCGACACTTTCCAAACGGCTGTTTAGTATGAAAGCTCTTTATCAACAAGACTTAGCGAATTAGGTTAAAATGAGATATAAATTCGGGAAGTGCGGTTTGACATAAAAAAGGTACCCAACCATCAAATGGAACCAGTCGATAATCGAAATTGCCTTGAAGCTATCGTTCAGACCAAAGCCATAAACTGTACGCTAATGCGTGTTAAAACATCGTCAGAATGAAAAAAAACGAACCTTCTCCGAAACTTAATACTAATTTCTGGTGAATTGCCATTAAACAAGCAAAGCGATTTACCATTCCATTATTTCTCGTTATAAACGGCAAACCATTGCTGCGCGGATGGACGAAGTAAGGTGTTTCTTGAAAAAAATTGAAAATTTTATTTTCCTGCAGTAAACGGGCCAGCGAACAGGGACAATACAAAACTTGTGTCCGCTGTACTGCTGTTCAAAGCTTATCCTCTTTTATGTAAAATATACAACCGCGAGAGGAGATCGCCGCTATCGAGGTTTCATCGCGGTCGCTCGACAAAGCGGGTGGAAAGTAACAAGAAAAAAAGCACTCGTGCTGACCGGCACCAAACAATAAGCATATAACCGCATTATCAGCAAAGAGAAACACCAGACGATAGGAAGAAAGGAAAACATAAAGGTACCATCATTACCGAAGGAATTTACTGGGAGCTATAAAACCAAGTCAAATTCAGGAACTTGTTAAGCTCTTTGCAGTGCCGAGATGATGACGATACCGGCGAGGCAGCGGGGAACACATATCCTGGGATGTTCTCACCTTTCTCGCAAAACATGCTGCGCATCTAGGCGAACAATAACTTTGTCGTTTAGTTTTTCCAGCTTTTCGTTTGGTGACACATCTTTAGATTTCGAAAATGTTCCAATGCTTGCAATTTATTTTATGAAACGATTATGCAAATGTATAGCTACACTCTTAGAAAAAATGAAACTTGCACATGATGTACACTCAAACGTGCCGTGATTTCTTGGGTGATGGCAGAATATTACATCTTTTTTACGATTAAAAATAAATTTTGTGTTTGTTCCGATGTCAACTTCAGCTAAATGGACTGTGAAGCGAAAGGTATGAGTCATTTTTACATGTTTCGAATCATAAATTTATGTTTTATAGCTTTAGAAACGTCAATTTTCGAAGTGTGTATAAATAAATCGGTAAATGATTAAATTTATACCAAATAATAACAGTTCCATAATAACAAGGTTCACCAGGGTATTTTATTATGTGCTAGGGGCATAACAAAACATGTCAAAATTTTTGTTATGGTTCCAAATAACTTTCTGGTTTCCAAGTGGGCCTTTTAAAAGTAAGCACTATGAACAACTCAACAACCTAAATTTCAATAGAATTTCGACTAAGACAGCACTCGAAAAAAAAAAATTAGACAAAGATGATTACCAAAAATTCATTTTAAGTCGGATGTTTTTAAAACTATCAAGGAATAAATAAACACATATTAGATATGTTTTTTGCAAAGTGGGTTATGCCTAGAAAAGAACCAGACAACTGGTATCTTTTTCCAAGTAGAAATGCATCTTCTTATTTTTGTGGATCCCTGTTGTGAATTTGAAAAGCCTTTCGACCAGTGTTGGTGATTGCTGAAAATTTGACAGAAGCTGCTCGATTTTTATCTATATTGTATACAACATTTTCAATCCGGTAGAAGATGCTACAAGAATTCGAGTCTCTCAATGCATGAACCTCGAGAGAATTTTTTTACATTTCTTCGCTCCACTTCATACTCTGAGTATTTCATGGCCCTTAAAAAAAATTCAATGATCGATAATGATCGCCGCTGTGTGGAATTTACCAAGAGAGAATCGCAAGTTGACAATTATCGCAGAAAATCGAATCGATGATTCGACTTGATGATTCTCATACTAGGTTGCAATATTTAAAAACCCTTGTGTGGAGCATTCACATACATTTTTATAGACACAAATTATACAAAGATTATAAGCACATAGTTAGAATAAGCGGCAATAGTAAAATGATTCTATCGCAATTATCCACTGACCATACAGAATCGGATCGCGAAACGAGAATAAGCGACCGTTTGTTGCTTCAGAGAGAATCCCCACAGCAGCGTGCAGGCCGTTGATTCTCAGACGGTTCACCGAGAGAAATTCGCTCTCGCACTAGTGTCTATTCTATGTTAAATGTACCATGCCGGTTTTTTTGTTGTTGCGATGATTTCCGATTCTCTTTGATGGCACTGATTAAATCGTGGAAGAGTAGCGAGTGAGCATTCTTTGATACGATAAAAGCCATCCTTGCTTTCGACCAATATTTCCGGAGCAGAAGAAAAGATGATAGATAATAAATGTAATTTCAATTACAATTCAACTAAAAGTTTAAAATCTGTAGAACTTGAGTTTAAAATTTGTCGAATTGTTCCAGTTGCGAAACAATGCTGAAGTATAAAGCATCTACTTGATTTGCAAACAGTTATTAACTAAAAACATCTAGCTTCTCCTACATTAAAATCGAAATAAAACACCTTTACTTCACCCTGCAGCAACATTAAATTCGAAGTCGAGTACTTGCTCATGCCAATTTGAACCAATCATGAGCGGGTCCATAGCTCTCTCTAAAAACGGATACAAGGTTGTCTGGCCCTGTCCTAGGTTTATTCAACCTCTGCTCCATGCCCGTATCTAGGTCTTATCGCTACCCATTATATCCAGTGCAACCATGTTTCGATGTTAAATTTTTTATTTTTCACTTTCGTGTATCATTTTCGTGTATCATGGAAGACAACATTTCCATTTTTCTAACAGTACCATATATGTTTCGAACATTTCTTACATTTTATTACACACTTTCATTCACTCTCTTCAAATCCTCGTCGTTGTTAAGTCTTCTCATCTTGATAACCACTTGAAAGATTGTAACAAAATTTTACACATGTAAACATTACACTCTAAACAAGTTTTACTCAAAATTTTATTATGTACAAAACAAAGTGTTCCTCATGTTTCGAACACAAAATATTTGGAAAACTTATTCAGCGGGATTCTAACTAGAAAATCAAGATTTTTAAAATGATATGTAAAACACTATGCTAAATACGCGATATGATAAATTTATCCAACTTCAGAACTAATTGACTCAAATGGCACGTTCTCCTAGTTATGACATTTTTTCCATCGAACTCGATAAAAGATTTGTCAAGTTTCAGTAAATCAATTGATAATAATAGAAAATTTCCCTGTAGACCACTGAACAGTCAGCAGAAATTCATATCAGTCAAACAAAATAACGTCCGGAAGTGAATAAGTGAAACTTCTGGCATGAATCGAAAGAACTACGTGGTAGAAATAAATATAAAAAATTGATAATACTTATTTGTGGTACGCTACGTATTTTGGGTTGACTCATTGACGTTTATGAAGTACCAACTTTAACAAGGATATGTGTTATTTCATGACATTTAGACTTTTGTCATTTTCAAAACAATTTCGTATGTTAATTTATCATTTACTTCTTGATGAAAAAATACGGTACACGCTCAACAATGGCTTCAAAAGTGTTATTTGGGTCATGACTGAAGTTCAATGTGATCGCTCAGACACCGATTATGATGAATGTTCTGGTTGTACATATGTGGTGTAAACTCCAGAAAACATCAAAAAAGTCAAATCAGTTATATCTAATCGTAAATTGAAATTGCGTGAGATAACTAAGGTCGTGAAGATTTAAGAATGCAGTGTGTTTACAATTATACACGAACATTTGGCCATAAGAAAGCTCTTTTTAGAGAGTGTGCCACGTTTACTCACAGTCTATAAAAAACAAAAACGTATTGATGATGCAGAGACAATATTTGGCCATGTTTAAAAGTAATAAGGTAGATTTTTGCGTCGATATATGACAATGCATGAAACATGAATCCATCACTTCACTTCGGAATCAAAACGATCATCATCTGAGTTAACTGCAACCGGTGAACCACGTCCGAAGCGTGAAAAGGCTTAACCATCGGCTGAGAAGGCTATGGCTTCAGTATTTTGGGATGCAGTTGATATAACCCTCATCAACTATCTTGAGAAAGGAAAAACAATCAATTGAAAATTCTTCATAGCTAGTTGTTAGATCATTTGAATGCAAAATCAATGATATGTCTAAGAAAATAACACTGTTTCACCAAGACTGCGCCGATTCACAAGTCGTTGGAAACGATGGTTAAATTGGACGAATTACACTTCGAATTGCTCCCTCATCCATCGTATAGTTCAGATCTGGCCCCCAGTTACAATGTGAAATTCTACTTAAATGAAGAAGCACGTCACACGATATATTGAGTGATGTGTTACATTTTAAAGAGTGTTTGCCTATGGCATATAAAAAGCCTATGTAATCATTGTGAAACCCGGTTTCTGAATCGGGGCCCGGAGAACTGAGTTTCATATACCATTCAAATCAGTTCGTCGAGATCATCAAGTGTCTCTGTATGTACTCTGAGATGGCTCCTTCTACTCTGAGATGGCTGAGCAGATTTTCACAAACAAGTATTAAAATTAAAAGTTGTGTAACCCAATACAAAGTCCCTGAGTTTTATTTGAACATGATCTCAGATTCTGGAATTATAGGGTGATTTGCACAAAAAATCTGAAATATGGACACTAACTTTCCACAGGTACGGCTAAGCCGATTTGAACAAAGTTAGATTTATTTGAAAGGTCTCAAGATTCCATCAAAAATTCCTGAATTTTACTCGATCCGACTTCCGGTTCCGGGATTACAAAGTGATTAGTGTAAAAACTTCGACTTCAAGGCTGTTTTTCATATCTAGTGGTAAAAACCCCCCAAATGGAACTCACTTTAATTTCTCAGGGGTGATTAGGTTGATTTTTACAAATTTTGTAAGTTTTTATAGTACTCCAAGAACGTTCTGAATTTCATTGAGATCAAGTTTATCACTCCGATATTCTGAGGTGATGAATGTTAAAAATTTCAAACCGTTAACTAAAGTGATGAAACAAAGAACATAAAAACTCTTCGGGGCAGTGCCTAAAACTATTCCAATAGGTCATGTGCATCCATTGAAAATTATATGAAAAACACATAACATTCATTTGAACATCATATTTATTGATCAATATGATAGAGCCAATTCACATACATACAGTTATATGTCAACGGATTTATCTGTTTAGTCCAATGAATTGTACGAGCTTTACAGATATGATAAAAGTGCGACAGTCTCTGAAGTGAGTTTAGTTGCTAATTTTACTAATATGGATTTATCCGAAGAATCGCTATAAAAGGTATAAAAGTAAAAAGTATAAAATAAAATATAACTAAATCTCATGTTTTTTTAGAGTGTGAAATACAATAGCGCACCCATCGCCGGTGCTATTTCTATTTTTGCCTGAATCGCCTTATATTTTCGTCCAACTTTGGAATTTTTTTCACTTAGTTGTTTACAAATAAATTGTCAAAAATGATCATCAACTTTAGTGAACATGATAGAATATTACATATTGTTTATTATCAGCACCAACAACTCTCATTCAAAGTATATACAAATAAAGAATTTGTATTTTTTTTAAGTTTAAATTTATAAAAAGTTTTAAAGTTTAAATTTATAATCAATCCCAATAACTTTCAATGCCATTTCACATTAACAACATTGGAAGATCCAGTATCGCTTATTAATATTTCACATAGCATACATCTGATCTATCCAATAAATACAATCTGATTCGTCATTCATGAATCTAAGTCATTCGCACATAGAAGTTACATGATAAGCTACATAGAAAAGTATTATATGTTTTTCCAGATAACTTCTTAGGTTCAGTGTAGGCCATATTAGTTGATGGCCATTCGAACCGACTTTGGCTACACCGGCCTTCAGTTTCCGGTTCCGGTATCGGTATCGGAAATAGTGGTCAAATATTACCAAACGGAGATGAATTGAACCAATTTATCATAAATTCAGATTAAAATGAAATGTATTATTGTCCAGCACAAAATTTCTGAATTTTAATTTAGAATTTTAGAATCTTCTAAATTGAGTTCGAAACTAATCCAATTCATGAATCATTCAAGTTTTTGCTTTTGCGGACTTTTGTTATACTGGATCCTGGTTCCAGAGGTACCAGAAATAATGGTCACATGTTCCAAAACGGAATTCACTAACTTTTATTAGAATTGGCTCAATTAAAGGTCTAATTTTGTCATATAGTGATGTTGATCCGATATTCGGTTCCTGAATTACAGGTTTATGAGTACCTAAAATTTCAAACTATTCTTTAGAGCGACAATGCTCAAAACTCAAAAAATTGTTTAAATTCGACGCAGAGCTAGTTCAATTGGTAGGTCATGTTAATTGATGGCCAAACAGAACTGTATCAATTTTTGCTGAACAGTTTCAGTTTTTGTTGTCCAAACAACCTTATTTTTCTTCTTTTAAGAGTCGAAAAGAAGTATTTTGAAGAATACTACAGTATTGTATAGAGAGAATATGAAGGATATGAGAAAGGCATCATTACATCACTAGGTTTATTAAAACAGGATATCAACTTTATATTTATGCCCCTGGATTAATAAAACCACTTTGGGGATGTTCTCTAAAAATTTACTTTAAAAACTGGAAGAAAAACTTGTTTTAATTCACCTTGTGGTGTAATAAAGCTTTTCTCATATCAACCTTTCTATCATATATAATACTGTGATATTCTTCAAAAAAAAATTTTCGATTCTGAACGAATAACCGGAATCGCTTTGTTTGGCCGTCTACTGTTCATGACTACCGATTGGAGCAGTTTTGATGTCGATTTAGATTTTTTTTTACGTTTTTTGTTTCGTCCCTCTAAGTGATGGTATAAATTTTTTAACACACTTTACCCTATAATTCCAAATCCGGAAGTCGGATCCAGATGAAATTCAGAAGTTTTGTATGGAATCATAAGTCAATTAATTTAAACTTTAGTTTGTAAAAATGGGTCACGCCATCTTTGAGAAAAATTAGTACGCATATTTCTATTTTTGCACATTTTATCCCATAACTCCTGAACCGGAAGTCGTATCTAAACAAAATTTTGTATGGGATCACAAGATCTTTCATTTGAATCTAAGCTTGTGAAAATCGGTTTAGACATCTCTGAGAAAAGTTGGTGCACTTATTATTATTATTATTATTATTATTATTATTAATATCATTTATTCTATCCCGGCTTCAACCTTTTAGTCGTTCACCGGGGACCAGTTGGTGCACTTATTTTAACAGGTTCTTACACATTTTACCCCATATTTTAGAAACCGGATGTCGGATCCAAATAATATTCAGGAATTTGATATGAGACTTCCGGAATCTGAAACAAAGATCCGATATACCCAATCAATGTATTAGGTCATCAACTAACCAAATCTGTCCAATTTACGAATTATACAGCTATTTGAATGCATTTGATTGAATTTTTCTGTACCATGTATAAAAACACGTCCCTGAAAATGAAATTTTAATACTTATCAGTTTGTAATTCTGAAACCGGAAGTCGTATCCTAATGAAATTTGGTAGGATTATATGGGGTTGTACGACCTTTCACCTACGCTTGTGTAAATTGGATGAACGATCTCTGAAAAAATCGATGAAACGTTTTTAGGTAATTTTGAACATTTGGAAATCGGATCCAGATGAAATTTAATATCAACTTATGTGATCATAAGACCTTTAATTTGAATCTTTGTTGAAGAGAATCGATTGAGCGGTCTCTGAGAAAATCAAGTGCACTTTTTCTTTATTTTTTCGAACATTTTGCCGCGTTACTCCCGAACCAGAAGTCCGATCCGACTGAAATTCAATAGCAACCTATGGGACCAAGAGACCATTCATTTGAATCTAAGTTTGTGAAAATCTTGAATTTAATAATTTAATTTGAATCTTTGTTGAAAAGAATCGAATGAGCGGTCTCGGAGAAAATCGAGTGCGAATTGAAGAAAAACAATTTTTTTAACATTTTGCCCCGTTACTCCCGAGCCGGAAGTCGGATCCGGGAAAAATTCAATAGCAACCTATGGAACCAAGAGACCATTCATTTGAATTTAAGTTTGTGAAAATCGGTCCAGCCATCTCCGAGAAAATCGAGTGCACATTTTTGTTACATTCACACATACATACACATACATACACACAGACATTTGCTCAATTCCATGAGCTGAGTCGAAAAAAGCAAAAAACAACTGATGTGACAAAGCAAAAACAACTGATGTGACATTTACTACAATTACACAAATCAATTTATCAATCAGAAAGTAAAAAATCAAAAAACATTCTTGAATTACAAGCCTTTACAAATCAGTATATTTAAATCAATTAATCGATCGTTTGCATCAATCATTTATCAAGCATTCAATAAAATTATAACTTCAGGAATTTTCCCCGCCTGTCTGAAAGTAGCTCGAGTCGTTCCAGTATTCAAATCTGGAAATCCTTATGATCCCAGTAACTATCGTCCAATTTCAACGTTGTCTGTGTTTAGCAAAGTAATAGAAAAGCTTCTTGTTGCGAGGTTACTATGTTTTTTCAAATCCAACAGAATTTTGTACGATTTTCAGTATGGTTTTCGGGAAGGATGCAGTACTACGACTGCTGTTGTAGAGTTGATGGACTGTCTTATTAAAGATATTGACTCTAAGAAACTTGTTGGATCGTTATTTCTTGAGTTGCGAAAAGCGTTTGACACCTTGAATCACAATATTCTCCTACGAAAACTGGATAGATGTGGCATAAGAGGAATTGCCAATGATTTACTAGCCAGCTACTTAAAAAATAGAACACAATATGTGGCGGTCGGGGGAGTACATAGTTCGTATCGATCAATCAACATAGGAGTGCCACAAGGTAGTAATATTGGTCCACTTCTGTTTCTAATATTTATCAATGATATTGGAAACTTGAAGTTAAAAGGAATACCTCGACTCTTCGCAGACGATACTGCTCTGTTTTATCCATGTATAGATGCAAGGACGATTGTAGCTTCAATAGAACAGGATATAAGTGTCCTAATGCACTATTTTAATTCAAATTTTCTGTCATTGAATCTTTCCAAAACAAAGTATATGATATTCCATTCTACGAGGAAAAAAATACAAGACCATCCAAGTCCCATGTATAATCAGTCAGTCATCGAAAAAGTAAATAATTTCAAATACCTTGGTATTCACCTTTTTTTTTTTTTTTTTTTTTTTCCCTTTATGGGCTGCTCTGGCCGAGGGGGGTGGTTACAACGATCCACACTTTCCATACCAGACGAACTAGGCTATGGTGCCCAAATGAACACTAGTAACGAAGGAGGAAATCCTCCAGCATGTAACCCAAGCGACAGATTCCTTTGCGGCTATCAATTTGCAACGAAAGATACGAGTATCTTCTATTGCAAGTTCGCCAGAGAATTTGTCACTTGAGCAGGAAGTGTGTGCTTCACCCTGTAACCAGTCAATCATTGAGTCGTGCGTCTCTGTCGTATTCGTATTTTGTCATCCTACCAGCTGCTTCTGTGTCTTAAATGTCCTCGTCGATGAAACTTTGCAAATTTCGCATTGTATCCGCTTCGGTCTTGTCCCTGCTTTCCTAAATAGTCTTATATGTCTGAAGCGGTACAAACGATTATTACTTTAAAGTTCCTAAACAGATGTAGATATGTTTGATCTACTAACACTATCCATTCTAATCTGCTCTGATTAATTCTATCTTTGTCGAAGTTACGTTACATTTCCTTTTCCCATTGCATCGCTTTTTTATTATGCCGGAGAAACCTGTTAATATCTCAATGTGATAATTTATCAAGAATAAAGAAATAAATATTTATAATATTACAATAACAACAACAATAATAATAATGATAATAATAAAAGTAATAATAAAAATAGAAATATTGTGACTTACCAAAAGTTAATATGTCATCAAAAGATTTATTACAATAACATACCAATGTTTCGTCGTTTCACTGGGGCTCTTGATTTGTTTTCAATTTCCTTTTGGTATTCCTGTAGCATCCTAGTATATCCATATCGTTTTTGTCTATAATCTTTTATTTTGATATTTTCTCGTGATAAGAATAAAAGAAAATTAGGTGTTAGTAAGCTTGTTAAATTATATAATGTAAGGATGCGCATTTAACACTAGATTGCCCAGGAAAGTCACAATATGTAAACAATGGAAGGACCGCGTGAAATTCTGTGAACTTTTTTAATTCTTTATTTAACGATATATGCACTTAGGAATACTGCACTAGCTTTTATTTATTCTGTCACAGTTTATATTATTGACTTTCTCTCTTTCCATCATTCTGACTGCCTTTGAGCAGTCTAGGTCTAAACTAAGTGTTGGGCCTTCTAGTGTTGAGCACGCATCCAGGAAACAAGAACTACATGTATTTCGTGAAGAAATACTAGGTGTGATTGGATGAAATGGTCCACGTGAACCGCTCTCTTCCAGAAACACACATCTCACACTCTTAGTTAGAAGGTGACATCTGTGTCCAAGTTTGAGAAATCTAAGTACATTCAAACCTTTCCCGATATGAGAGTGTATTCACACTTGATTAATCAGTTTCGTCATCATTGCAATTTGTAAACATTACCGATACCGAGCCGGATCGGAAAGGTTTGAAAGTTCTTAAACGGTTCATAGGATATCAATTTACTCCTATTCCTGATAACAATAGTCCTCCTTTTAGAATTAAATTCACCAAGCTCAGGACGAATATGATATATTAATATTCATCCCAACTGGATCAAAATAATTCAAATTGGTGACCAATTCCAGGCATAAGAATGCTCGAAACCACCTAATGACCTATTGTCAATTTCAAGCATTATTAGTCCTGTCCACTCTGTGATCGATTCAGACAACACAATAATTTTCATCTTTTAAATTTATAAGCTAACGATCGATCTCGGTATGGTCAGACTTTGTAAATACGCGAAGTGTAAATTGACTCCCACCCCCATCCACCAAGCGGGGGTACGCACCCTGTAGCTCATCATCCAAAGCCTAGGGAATTTCAAATACCTTGGTATTCACCTTGATTCTTTATTATTATGGGATAGTCATATCAAAAGTATGGAAAATAAACTTTCGTCACTCTCTGGAGCACTGCGGAAAGTAAGTTATTTCATGCCACGGAAAGCTCTACTTAAATTTTATTTTGCTTGTATACACTCTCACATCCAGTATCTTCTAATTGTTTGGGGTCTGGCGGCAAAGTCCAAGCTGAAAAGAATACAGACTTTACAAAATAGATGTCTGAAAACCATCTTCAAGCTACCCTGCTTGCACCCTACTTTACAACTTTACTCTGATACTTCCCATGGTATATTACCACTGTTAGCACTTCGCAATATGCAGACAATTACGTTCGTTCACAATGTTCTTCATCAACCAGATTTTCATAATAACCTTTCAATATCCACTGGTCTTCGGCAGCAAAATACACGGCAGTCGAACTCATTATTGCGAGTCAGAGCATACTCTAACTTAGGTAAAAGCCGCATCATGTTTAACGGCCCAACAATTTACAACGCTCTTCCAAACGAATTGAAACAAATTACGAATATGAATCTATTCAAAACAAAATTAAAGTATTACCTGAAAACACGAATAGTAACTTATATATTGTAATGTGTATCAACCGTATGTAGCTCTCGATTAGAATAAATGTAAACAAGATATTATTACATATATATATAGTTTTTTTTTTAAATTATCATTTTTGTCTTGTTGAATGTTCTCACCGCTTTGTAACTAGTTTTTTTTTGTTTGTTTGTTTTTTTTCTCAATTGTGTTGTCACTGCAGCAAGCTACAGTCAAACTGTGATATTGACCAGAAAGTTCTCTGTGTGAGCTTTTTGGTGTGAGTATCTGCGGTGGGTTAACGCTCGTTATATCGTTATACGTGTAGCGATGTCATGCTGTATTAACTGTTTGCATGCTTCTATCTAACATACAATAGTCAACTTCAGTTTCATTAACTCGTTCACTTATTCAATTATTCAAGCTTTCATTTTTTAACTCACTCACTAGTTCCATTCTTCTATCCATTCATCTACGCATCTTCTCATCCACTCATTCATAACACCATTCACAAACTCATTTTATTCATTTTAAGTTTTTGCTATTGATTATGATATTAAAAGGAGGAGGTTTTTGTGCCCTCTTGAGCGAGAGCTGGTGGCTCAGTCAGCTCAAGAGGGTTTTTTTCCTTCTCCGATAGATAATTTATTAGATTTTGCTTTAAAAATTTTTTGTTAATTTTGTTAATTGATTAATTTTATTTTATTAAGAGCCCCTTAAAAGGAATCTTACATTCCACTGGGTGCTCTCTCATATTGTAAATAGTATGTTCCCTTCTTTGTTAGTATATAATCGTTAAATGTAAATACCTCAGCTGTCAACGTCGCGATTTTTTGTTTATCTTTCCTGATAGAACTTTTTTTTCTGAGCCGAGGTATGTATGTGTCCGTGACCAGGAAGCTCCGATTGAGTGAGCTTTTTGGTGCGGGGGAGTGTGGAGGGCATTTAAAAAAAAAAAAATTATTCAAGATCAAACTATTAGTCCTGATAAAAGCACCTTAAAACTATCTCTTAATTCCAATAGGCCTTTGCATAGAGACTTTGGAATCTTGAGTTTACGTGCGATGTTGTTACACATTATACAAGAACAAGTACTATTAGGCCCCGGTACCAAGTAATAGCAAAATCGATTTGGAGCTTCCGAAAAAAATAGTATTCCAATTGACAATGAAAGTACACAACGAACGATGATTCGCATTTTTCTTCTACTTTAAATTATGTTTAGCGCAATTGTTTAATGGTGAGCTAATTATTTGCTTGGATGACATTTAGCGATAGGAATAAATAGACGGTACGAATAGATATCGTGCTGGAGCCAATGCGTATTCGTAGTATCGATATAATGTTCTTCAAATATTTTAAATATCTAATAAATTTTTCCGTTCCGTAATACGTTGAAAAACTGCTGATTGGATTGTAAAGCCAACAAAAAGTTTCATATTGATTTAGCAGATATGGGTGACTGGAATTTATAAAAAAGTACTGAGTAATTTTAACTATCACGGATATTTTAACGGTAAAATTAACAACATCGAAAGCACAAAAATTATTCAATAATAGAAAAAAGTATGCCAGGTACCAATAAAAGTACTCACTGAAATCTGGAGATCAATTGATCAATTTGTAGTTCCTTTTTTTAAACAAAGAGAACAGAACTCAATATACAAAATCAGTTGGTGATTGTAAAAAGATATTACTGAAAATAATATCGTTTAGCCGAAGGCGAAACGCGAAGAAATAGAAACAAAATATGTGCTTTTTGCACAAACCAACAAAACCCCTAAATGTTCACATTCTGCGACGGCCAGTAATAAGCCGTCACTCGTTTACGCCTGAGACGTCAGAAATAATATAGCACTTGTGCAATATTATTTGAGGGTTGCATAAGTAGTGCAAACTTTGCGTCTGCTTAGCGGTTTAAGTTGAACTGCTAGGTACGAGATGGCAGTTCAGTTTGAACTGCTTTAAGTACTGACGAGCCGAAGGCGAATCGCGAAGAAATAGAAACGAAATATGTGCTTTTTGCACAAACCAACAAATCCCCTAAATGTTCACTGAAAATATAGTTAACATAGTTAACTGAAAATATTAACTTCGATCGAGATGGCGCTCACGTAATCGAATGGTATCGTTCACGTTAAAAAAACGCTCATGTGAAAGCAAGAGACGAATTAAGCCTTTTTCAACATGTAATAAAACAAAAGGATTGCATGTTCAATGCAATTGATTTCAAAACGAACTAAAATTTTCGATACTCATTAACTAATCTCCTACTTGCATTCGGCCGTGTGACCACGTTGTGCTTCCCCAATGAGCCATACTTTGTTAATTACGACATCGAATTAACAAGCTTCTGTATGCACAAAGCCCACACATCATTAAGTACCAGGAAAGTCCTCTTATTCACCTCAGAATAGGTAGTTAACACATTCAAAAACAATAAACTTCCTGACTTCTTCATCATTATGAATTCTCCTACGTTTCGGAAAGATATTAAGACCTGACTACATTAAAGACCAAAGAAACCCGCACTGCATCCTTCACGGTTCATCGCGTATCACACGTCGTATAAGTTGCAGCAAGAACTCAAGTGCCGCTATCTTCCCCCTTTCCAGCTAAGTGCAAGTGTGCACAACTCATCGCGACCTGCCTAATAGTCTGCGGTGTAAAACACTTTTATTAAATACCACGAGCTATGAGAGTGCCAGTCGAAATCCTTTGGTTTGTATAGTTCTAGTCGTATGCCGAAGAACGCGCTAAGCACTCCAGCCGCATTTGACCGGGTGAAAAGCTTACACAAAGTGGCAACGCCCGAGTTCCTGAGCTTTGCGATATAAATTGCAAGATTGTGAGCAAATTCCGTGAGCAGAGAACCATCGTCGGAAAGCCATTTAAACTATGGACCATCGTAATCATCCTCTCATTCGTGCAGCACGTACGTATAGAGCAGGCAAGAAGGGCGGATAGTCCAGGTATTGCTTGTACCGGTATCCTTATCTCAATGCCCAATTAAATCCAGATGAACTGCGACTCTCGTTAGCCGGCGTGTTACCGGAACGAGGAAATGAAGAAAAGCGTGCTGCACTGGAAACCGAGGCAGCGTAAAGGCGACATAAATGAAATGCTTTTCTGAATGCAGTACCTTTAGGATTATGAAGTTTACGTATACATAACTTCCCAGCATAATGCCGGCAATGGTATGTCGTTTAGAAATTCTTCCCACACACCTGCTATCAGCTTCTATCGACACCGTTGATGGAGAAAGATAAGGAAGAGCAGAACCCTTTCCGGCGAGTTCTACGCAACAATTTCTACTGCCATCTACCAACATGGCATACACATACTCGTAGCGCAGGGGGGGGTTTTGGGGTTTTAACCCCCCCCCCCATGAAGAATTTTTTTAAAATTAAGTTTCATGAACAATGGAGTACTTATTATATTAAAGTGCAAATAACTTGACAATTCATATTTTTTATCAATTTTTTATCAATTTATAAACTGACATAATTTGAAACCCCTCCCCCCGCGCACGATCCTGTCAGAATTCGTTTTACATTTTTGGACACCCCCCTCTCCCCTTGAAACCCCCCCCATGGATGATTCCTGCGCACGGGCCTGTCGTAGCGCATTGTTAAGCAGCAAGCAATATCCGACAACACAAACACGCATACATTGTAGAAACTCTGATAAGCCCAGAAGAATAATCATTACTGCTATGTTTAAATTATACGATGGAAGAAGGATTCAGTGTATTGAACCAGTATTCATGCAATGCACAGTATAATGGCAAATTGAGTATTAGCAGCAAATACTTAATGTCCGTAGCGATTTCGTCTGAACCTTGCCATATTTGCTGCTAGTATCAATAACTTATATCCCAAGTAGCATAGCAAATAGACGATGGAGATTAGTTCGAAATGTCAAGTAGAGGAAGGTGGTGATCAGGTGAAAACAGCAAGCTAATGCTGCAAGCGTTAGTATATGTTACCAACATTATTTTTTCATCATTGTGCCCAAGTAACAATTCGAATGCCTTATGGTTCTGATTATAATTTATAAAAGTATTGTAATTGATTCTGCAATCACTACCAGTTTTACAAAAACTATAATGAGTGCATCTTTTAACAAGTAATAGGTATAATAGATTTTATAGCTTCTATAAAACCTCCTACCCGAATTACGAAGTTTTTTTGTGCCTATCTGAGTCAACGGCTAAGTAAAGGTACAACAGAAAATTATTATATAGGTTTTAACCTTAAAGTCATTCGCCTCTTCGGGCTAGAAAAATTTTCTGATCCTATGTGCGGGGTTGGGAATCGAACCACGGCGGGTTGCACGGAAGGCATCTACTTACCCATCACGCTCTACCCGTCCCCAATATGAATAAATGTTACATTTGACGAAGCGTTTTACTCGATATTATCGTGAGATGAGAAGCGTTATGTTAAAATAAGGAAGCTAGAAACCGTTGCATACAATAATTTTGTTAAATTGAGGGTTACAAATCGTATGAGTGATTTTGTGGATTTAATGGATGTTGAAAACAGTTATAAGGTTTGGATTCTTGCGGTAAACAAGTTATGATGCGTTACTTTTAAGATGACGAAAATGACGGAAACATACATCGGACTGAAGCTAAAGCTAAGCGTATCGGACTGGCCATAAATGCGTCAAAAACAAAATATATAAGAGGAAAAGGCTTTAGAGAAGGAACACTACGCCTCCCACCACGAATATTCATAGACGGTGGCGATATCGGGGTGGTTGACGAGTTCGTGTATTTGGGGTCACTGGTGACCGCCGATAATGACACCAGCAGAGAAATTCAGAGACGTATTTTTGCAGGAAATCGTGCGTACTTTGGACTCAGAAAAACCCTTCTATCGATAAAAGTACGCCACCGCACGAAATTGACCATCTACAAAACGTTCATTAGACCAGTTGTTCTCTATGGCCACGAGACTTGGACTATGTTGGCAGAGGACCAACGCGCCCTTAGTGTTTTCGAAAGAAACTGAACTAAAAATAAAACAACTTGTACTAGAATAAAACCATGCACACACTTTGAATATTACTTTCAAACATTTTCTTTAAAGCATTATTGTCAGTTCAATTCTTTCATAAATATAGTTCAATTCTTTCGTAAATATATTGTATGCGCGATCATTGAATGACAGTTTTACTAAGAGCGAAAATGATGGTTTTAAAGTACATTTATGACACATTTATTGTGGGCTATTTGATTTATTACTTTTTAGGTGAAGTGTATTTCGCATTAAGAAAACATTCATAGTCGCCATTTTGATGCTCTATACAGTCGCATTTATTGACATCTAATAAACTTCGAATTACAAAAACAAGGAAATATGATGGACTTTTATGATTCATTTTCAGAACGTATGCACAAGTTTTGACGCAACTAAACAAAAATATATGATCATGATTTTTATAAATTTCAAAGTGATTAGTTATAATTCTTATTTTCATCTATACATTCACGATGAAGTTAAAAGCGCATGAAGTTTTTTCGTTCGATAAATACTTTAAACTCGTACTTAAAATTTAAGATGTTTTCACCGATTGCATTCAAAACTGACATGACACATGCTCAAGAGAAATATTATCAAAATGACGTTTTATTCATCGCGGAATTCATTCCATCCGAATAAATTTTATGTTGATCGTAAAACTGGTTTCAAAGTTCTCTTGAATTTGAAGGTTTAACGCAGGTTTATGCTAATTTTTCGCTTTGTTATATGAACCTTAGGAAGAATGGAATATCCTTGTATAAAGGTTTTCAGTCGACATTCTTGAAGTTCAATGAAGTTTTAATGCAAGATTTATGATGTAGCATTGAAGACAGCTATTATTAATATTAAAAAGGTTACTCGGGTAGTGATATTGAAATTGCCTCAATTTAGTAACACTTGCATCAATAAGTCCTGGAACTGCTACATAGATGGCGTCCGTGTTATTTTTCGTGAGTACCAACCTTAGAAGATGCATGCCAAAATTTTATGAAATATAGATGAAATCTTGAAGCTATAATACGGCCACCCAATATTTTGCATTTTTTTTGCATAAATATCTGTTTATTAATCTTGTTTTTGTGTATTACATCAACATTTTACAGTACAAGTGTTTTGACCCTTTGGCCTTTCATCTTTGTTGTTCATACGATTCGTTATTAATATTAGGTGTTTTAGTTACTCTTGTTTTACATACTAATGTTTAAAACCCAATATTTTGCATGAACATTTTTCTCTTAGGAAGCTGTTGTCAAAATGAATTGTTTCGAATTGCTGCGGCACCCACCATATTCACCGGATATGGCCCCAGCGACTACTATATCTACGTTAAAGATGCTCCGTGGAAGAAGACTCTACTTCAACGAGGAAGTCATCGTTGAAACAAACGATTATTTCGAGGTAAAAGATAAATTGTTCTACAAGAATCGAATTGAAATGTTAGAGAAGCGCTGGATTGATTGTGTTCCTCTTAAGGGAGACTATGTTGATGAATAAATTTGAGTTTTGTCAAATAATGTGTTTTTCATAGTTAAGGAGTGTATCGAAAAGTAGTTAGCAACATTGATTATTGAATAGAAAAGCGAAAAAAAACATATTTTGACATCAGTTTTCGACATATTGTAGAAAAATTACATTGTCATGCATTTCACTGATTATATTGAAGAAAATTCTAGTTTCTGTGAAACGCTCGCACTTTGGACTTGACATTCTTTAGTAAATTCTGCACAGTTACTTTTGTGACTTTCCTGGTGGCAGCTGTCCAGTTTTTTTTTAACTCCTTAATGTTTTGGGACTCTGTACCTACCTTCCGAAAGTGCCGCTTGACAATTATCTTTCAATTGTCCGAAGATGCGGGCAGTTCGGTGGATCCTTTTCCACGAATTGTACATTATTTTTTGACAACCACTGTAGAACGGAGTTGGCGTAGTGGGCTGAAGCCAAATTTGGCCAGAAGAGAGGAGGATCCTTATGCTTTCTGTACAGTAGCAGCATTCTCTTTTAAACATTCTTCCTCGTACACCTTGGCGTTAATTGTGCCCTTCGTGAAGAAAACCGACGACCGGAAACCACAGGTACAAATTGCTTGCCATACCAACACCTTCTGCCCAAACTTTTCCATCGTCACCGTTGTGTCAGCGTCGTCCAGGTCCTGGTACACCGATTTCGTATAACATTGCGGTCCGGGCAGCGCTCGAGAGTCTTCCTTGGCGTGGGTTTCGTCGTCGATCAGGATGCATCCGTATTTATTCTGTAGAATCCGGTTATACAGTTTTCGCGCTCTTGTTTTGGCCTAAACTTGCTGTACCAGGGACTTTTTCGGCACCTTCTGTTTCTTGTACGTTTTCAGGGAGTTCCGAACTTTGATCCGTTGAATCATCCCGATGCTGGTGTTGAACTGCTTGGCCAAATCCCGCGTCGACGCCGATGGGTTTTTCCTGATGTACTCAAACACTTTTAAGTCCCGGCCGGGCTGACTGGGACCCGTTTTCCTACCGGATCGGGGCAAATACTTCATGGAAAGGGTCTTACCGAACTTCTCGATAATATTTTTGACACTGGTGTGGTGCACTTTCACCCGTTTTGCAATTTCGTTGTACGTGACACCTCTTTCTGAGCACCAAGTGTGCAGAATTTTCTTCCGCGTTTCCGGATCAATTCGACTCATCATTGAAACGATAAACCGTACCGAAACCAATCGATTGTGCAGCTGTTATTGACATGTAAACAATCATGTCACCGCAAAACACGCTGCAAAAAATTAAGCCATTTCAGAGTAATAACTGTTTGAATGTTGCTAACTACTTATCGATACACCCCTTATTCCCGGGACTTATCGATCGATGTGTAATGTCGTTTTGCAATTATTTGTTTATTCTTCGAATAAACTCGTCGAGCCGTAGCTACAGAATTGGAGCTCATGAATCGATTGAAATTCAATATCAATGGGACTTTTCATTTGAATAAGAGTTAGTAGAAATCGGTAAAATTACTCCAGAGAAATCGGAAATGGTGGTGAAAAATTTTCTTGTATTTTGTCGTGTCATAACTCAAAAGGGGATTCTATCTTTGGTCGCACTTTCGATTTTTGATTTTGATTTGAGCTTTTAAAAATTAGTCCAACAACCTCTCAGACACCGATAAATGTTCAATTTGAAACTCGTTTAGAACTCGTTATTTTCGGCTTCCGAAATATAGAATCAGAAACGAATATAGCCAATGCAAATTCGATTGGTCATCAATTATCGTAAATTTTGAATTGAAGAAATTTGGTGGAAAGTTTTCATGTTTTTTTTGTTCACAGTGCTAGTTTTATTTCCGGAATTTTATTTTTGTCCTTTTGACACCCAATACCACAACAAAAACTCCATATCTGAAATTTACTAAAATTGATCAGCAACGAAATCGTTCAAGTCGGCAACAAGGATTAGTGTTGGGCTAGGTTCGCCAATATCCTCCAGGACAGTTCAAAAACGTCTTGTCTCATTTCGATGCTTACTCACTCATCAAACTCAATATAAATTTGGCGAGGATCATTTGGACTATGCCGACTCCGAAAATGAAAAGAAATGGTGAAACATACGGTGGTCTGAGAGAAGTTAATTTGATTGAATCAAAGTGAGTTCAATGACCTACGAATAGTGCATTACCACCAACGAAAAACATTCAAGAACGGTAAAGGAAATAAAGTTAGAGTTATTTAATATCAAGCTAATAAATGTCTCGAAACCATGTTTATGAAATTACAGTGTTGGGTAGTCAAAATGAAGGACATTCATTGTACTTTGCAGGAAGATAGTGAACAAATTGTTCCGACTTGGTTTTGATTAAAATGATCATCATATTTTGGACACTCGGTTGGCTAACCTCAACGACCATTTTATTGTAACTCCTCTTTATCTCAATCACATCCCGAATCATCGTACCACTTTTCTAAAACTGTTGTTTGACAATTGTTCAATATTTCTCAATTGGACGGATAACTTCTCCACTGTCCACTGAGGTCTCTTTTTACGCGCAGGATACGTATCATGTAAAAAAATCGCCGTAATAAACCGCGTAACTTCAATAATCCGCGTGAAAAAATCGCAAAACTAAAGAATTTTTATATACCAAATGTCTTTGAAATGCATGAAACGTTGAGATCTGGTGTAGTCCGAAGAAAAAAAAATTCAAAATAAACGAAATTCAGATAGTTGACTTTGAAAAAATCCGGATAATCCGGTCTAACTTTGAAAAATCGCGTAGAAAAAAACAGCGTAACATCGGAAATCCGCGTAATAAAATTTTAAATCATTTTACAGAAATTGTATAGTCTTTCTTTAGAACACTGGTACTGTCTAGATGATTCAGTGTATTTCTGAGAACAATTCAGTAGGTATTACTTCGGTTACTTTGATAACCTCTATATAAGTTTAAAATGTCGTTTTTCTCACTAAAAATAACATCCATACCTCGATCCACTTTCGTACATCCTCAAAGGTCTGGAAGTGTTGCTCAGCCAGTGCATGTCCCATCGATAAAAAGAGGTGGTAGTAAGAAGGTGCCACATCAGGTGAATATAGTGGGTGCGGTAGATGTCCCAATCAAACGTAAAAATTATTTCTTAGATTAGTTTGGCTGAACTAGTTCTCCTGAATCGTTCATTCGTGCTTCAATCGATCATTTTTTTGCATTTTTCCATTCATTAAAAAACGCAACTACAACTGTTACAAAATATAGTTTCTCATAAAATTCAATTTCTGTTGTTTATTTTGAAAAGATTAGAGAGCTATCGTTCTTCAATATAGATCTTTTTTTTTCTTATGCTTCCAGTAAAACTAATTCTTCCGAACCGTTCGCGAACCGATTGCTTTTCATGCTGGTTTTCATGCTACAAAATGACTGCAAAGTGTCGTGTCTCAAAGCGCTTTTCAATTAATGCTTTGTTCAAATTGATCATTTGTTTCAGGAATCAGGAATCAGAACAAATTGGCTCAAATGGCACGTTCCCCTTGATATTTGGAGATTTGTGCCTTGCCATCAATTTGTTTTTAACATCATTTTCCCGATATATAAGAGGGAAGGATTGAAAGGAAATGGTAAGGGTTGGACTAGGAGGATGGGAAAAATTGACGACACAAAAACACATAAAAGCAGAAGTAAATTCTGCACCCATAAGGGATGCTGAACAATCTGCTGAGGATCACATTTAGTGGAAGCAGAAGGAAATTCTGAACCTCTACGAGGTCCCGAACAGTCTGCTGTTAATAAAACCTCCAACCCCCGAGAGGATTTAGAGATCTTACAAAAGCGACACCATTCTGCACTCCCGGAAGAATGCAGAACGACTACGAGCAGAAGTAAATTCGGTACCCCCCAGAGGATGCCAAACAATCTGCCAAACCCTATTTAAGGTGAATACAGAAGGGATTCATTCACTCCAGGAAGAACGATGAACCCTTCTGACTATAGCTCCTTACCACATTGGGTGAGAAACGAGAGAATATCCTTCAATTTTAGCTCCGCATACACAGACTCAACCATGTATGGAGAACCAAAAACCCGGATACGTAGTTGCGTCAATGCGGGACAGTTACATATCAGATGATATGAAGTACCATAATCGCATTCACACAAATCACACGAATAATACTCAGCACGTTGAATAGTAGCCATGTGATAATTGAGTTTGCAATGTCCAGTCAGAGCTCTGACCAGAACACATCAATGATACTTGGAGAAATGCAGTAGACACTTTGACATTTTCAGATCTAAATCTGGTAGAAATGCTTTTGTCTGAGCGCAAGTTTGCAAGCTGCGCCAGTAGCTGGCATGTTTGGATGCAGCCCAAGAACGTATCTTGTGCTTTATCCAACTAGTTGAAAGTGGTAAAGCTGGTTCAGGACCAACGAAATCATTCGTTGCACCAGCTCTAGCCAACTCATCAGCCCATTCATTTCCAGTAATACCAGAATGGCCGGGTACCCATAAGAAGTAAACAGCATTTGAAATGCTGAGGTCTTCAATTTGAGTTCGACATGCGATCACTAGATTCGACCGTGAGTCATTCGAACTGAGTGCTTTTAAGGCTGCCTGACTGTCGGAACAAAAATAAATACGTTTACCACAGATCCTCTGCTGAAGTGCCGATTGTACTCCACACAGAATTGCGTAGATTTCTGCTTGGAACACAGTACAGTATCTACCAAGTGAATGAGACTGCTCCAGCCTATTTCACGACAGTAGATACCAGCACCAGCACGACCATTCAACAGAGAACCGTCCGTAAAACAAACTATGTGTTCATCAAGTTGTCGTTCCAGACAACCAGACAATCATTCCTAACGAAGAGGATAGCTCACTTTGAATGTTTTAAAAGGAAAACTGCATGTGAGAGTTAGGTCACTAGGAGCGAGTAAATACTCATCCCACGGAACCATTTGAGACCACAAGCGAGTGTGACTGGTAGCATATTCTAATGGGTTACTGTTCCAAAGCCCTGTAACCCTAAGACGGTATGCACAAGATAATGCTTCTTGTTTTAGGAACACATGTAGTGGTTTAATGCACAGTAGCGCCTCTAGAGCAGCAGTAGGAGTTGTCGTGAATGCTCCTGTCATCGCCATTAGGACCATCCTTTGGAGATGATTTAGCTTTGACTGAACTGTCGCGACTTCTCCTTTCTGCCACCATACAAGACATCCATATGCTAAAATTGGTCTAACGATAGTTGTGTAGATCCAATGAATATATCTGGGTTTGAGTCCCCATGATTTTCCAAAAGCTCATCTGCATTGGCCGAAAGCCATGCAAGCTCTTTTAATCCTGAAATCAATGTGAGCAGACCAATTCAGTTTTGAGTCAAGAATAACCCCGACGTATTTAACTTGATCGACCACAGTGACCCCTGAACCAAAGAACTGCAACGGACGAGCTCCTGTAATTATCCTACGATGAGTGAAAAGCACCATTGATGTTTTGCCCGGATTTACAGATAATCCAAACCTGACAACACCATTGTTCAACAGATCGCAGGGCTTGCTGCATTAAATCAAAGAGAGTGTTAATGCTTATACCGGTCATCAATATATGATAATCGTCGGCAAAACCATAAGTCGGAAATCCAAGGTTATTAAGTTTCCTTAACAAACTATCAGCGACTAGGTTCCATAAAAGTGGGGATAGTACACCACCTTGAGGACACCCACAGACACTCAGCTTTCTAATCTCTGGCCTGCCGAAGCGATGATCAAAGAAGTTGATTGCTAAGCATTGCGTGTATCCAGTAAGGGAAAAACCCAAGATATTCCGTTCACGACTGCAATGTTTAACCTCCTGCAGCCATTCAGCCATCGGCACGGAAATACACCTTGACTTAGGAGTTCCTATTTTTGTGGCCTTTTACGACATGGAATAGGAAACCAGTGGATCAATTCTTGGTAAAAAATAATTCCGCCGGATGCCACACGGCTTACCTGTTTGGTGGACTTATACCACCGGTACAGGTGGACCGTAGCGTTATTCTTAGCAGTTGGGAAACCGCTACCGACACTACACGGCTATCTAGGCTGCTCAGAGAGGGAAGTTAACATTGATGGTCAACTTCCATGGATGGCCGAGCAGCCGGGAAAATTTCATGCTGGTTTTCATGCTACAAAATGACTGCAAAGTGTCGTGTCTCAAAGCGCTTTTCAATTAATGCTTTGTTCAAATTGATCATTTGTTTACGGCGGCGAACGATAATAACTGTTTCGCCGAAGATGAGTCGGATGATTGAAAATTTTTTTTATGATAAGTTTTGACAATTGGAGAAAGATCGCCATAAATCTCTACAAGAATTCGATGACTTTCTGAAACCTTTTTGTTTTTATTAAAATTTATTTTATCATCACAACCGCCAATAGTCTTCATTTGAATCGAAATTCGACATAACATGAAATAAACAGTATGTTTCTATCTCGAACCCAAGAAAACAAATATGAAGTTTTGAAGTGTGGAATACAACCAACAAAACAGCACTATGGATTCGAAATGTTCGTTGACAACAAAAAGACATTTTAAACCTGTGCACTTAGTAAATTTGTTCATATTGAGCTAGTAGTAATGAGGTATTAAATATTCGACCACCAGGGTCATTCGCGCCCCTCCATAAAAGTTCATGAACCACCAGAAAAACGCTTACTCCTACTGTACATAATAAGGATCCTGAAGCATTCTAATGTGTTTAATTGAACAGATGATCCAAAGGCGAAATCTAAAAAATGGAATTAATCATGTGCTATTTAGTGGTACCAAAACTCCTGAATGACTACAATCTGTTGGCGACCAGTTTTCCGTCAAATTGTTTCGTTCTATCGGTACGACAAACACTGTCTAGATGGGATCGGGATTGACATATCGGACAAAATAAATATTTAGCTATTACCTCAGAATTACCGTTCATGCTTAAGTCTAGGTTCCTCTAAATAATTTTCAACAAACGGAAAATGCGCGACTTGATTGTTTATTATTTCCGTTTTATTATTTTAATTATTCATTAAAATTATTAATTGATTATATTGTTTGATATTTGTTATTTCTGTTATTTACTTTGTAATATTAACGAAGTTGCGCAATAGTTGATTTTTTCATCACTCAATTTATAATCTTGAAATATTAGCAATAACATGGAACAATAACAAAACATACTTCAAAAAACTTTTCTCCGAAGCTAGCCGCAAATTGATAAGTTGAATGAAGAGATAATAGAGTAAACAGAAGTGAAACGTTGAAAATATCTGATAATTGTTCAGTTCGTGCTCGCATCTCACCCGACACAGTCGATAATCGTTTGCGGTCGAATCAAAAGAAACAAAGACAATACAGTGCAGTGAACAATAGAGTGTACGGAATAGTCAAATACGATTCAACAAAGCCTGAAACTACAAGACCAAATTCAATTTGTATAAATTTCAAGCGTTGCAAAGTTAGACCAGCAGCAAATGAAATTGAAATCTTACTTAAAGAACGAATGCAAGACGCTAATAATGTAACTGAGATTAAATTCAACAATGCGTCTAACTGTGTGTACATTATGTTTAAACATGAAAGCCATGCAATTACATTCGCTTCGGTTAACAACGAGGTGCACAGCGTTGAGTATGACAACATCAAATACAAAATCCCTGTGCACATGGTGGACAATGCCATAGAAGTACGCGTGCATGACCTTCCCCCGCAGATCAGCGATTAGTCCGTTCGGGAAATCATGTCGCAGTACGGTGAAGTTCTTTTCATCGAAAGAGAAGTATGGCGGAATTTTTTCCCCGGCATCCGGAATGGCGTGCGAGTGGTACGTATGCAACTACGTAACGCAATTCCATCTTACATCATTTGTGGTCAAGGTGGGACACATCCGTGTAAAACGCTGATTACATATGAAAATCAGCTGGTTACATGTCAGTTTTGTGAACAACCTGCACACTACGGTAAACGTTGCACTGAAGCTGCGAAAAGAACATCTTCAACCAAAGACAAGGTCAACCGTTCAACAACAAAAACTAGTGAGCGTAGTACTCCTGTTTCACCATCAAACCAACCAACAACTGCAACCAATGTACAACAAGGCACTTCTACAGCAACTAGCAACGAGCTCAAGACTGCGAACAACAAGGAAAATGAAAAAAAAGACGGAAATCAACAACAAAACCACCGATGCGGCAATGGAGGACGGGACGAGCCACGAACAAAGTGCCCCTCAACCCTCGCAGGAGGGAAATGGAAGCTCGTCTCCTCCTAGGAAAAGAATTACAACGAGATGCACTTCAAAAAATTCTTTATTTAAAAAAAATCGGCTAATTCGGCCACGTAAAGCTTGTACGCAAATAGGCCTGAATAAAAATATCATTTAAATAAAAAAAATTCTGATAATTGAAAAGAAAAAGAAACTCCTGCAATTGTCACCGTTTACGACATGGAAGCAGGAACCCAGTGGATCTATTCTTGGTTCATTTTTTTTTCAGCCGGATTCCACACGGCATCTAGGCTGGTACTGTCCGGAGAAAGATAATAGGTACTATCAATCTTCTAGTGGACCCCAGTTCATTCATTGTTATTAATCATTAAAAGCGCATATTTAAAAAAAATATTTGAAATAATGTTTAAACAATAAGTGATTTTTAAAAAAAAAAATGGTTTTTTTTGGAGGAACCTGGCCTTAAAAAAACGGTAACCTCGCGCCATAAGTTTTCCTCTTGATTCCAAGAAATATTAGCTTTTTTGGTGCATATTTTCTCAAATATTCCTGAGAATATATTTGAATGCATGAAGCAAGAAATTAATTGGTTCGTTCAATGAAACAGAGCTCGACTTTGGGATTAAATGTACCAGTTGTTTCTGAAAAGTTTTCTAGTGAAGGCTTGATTCCGAGCCAAATCGCATAAACATCAAAGAATGTTCCTGAAAATGTTAACAGTCACAGTTCAAACGATCATAGTTTGAAATGTAATTTTCTTCAACCTATTTTATTCCTAATGATACAAGCATCCTAGGTGTAATTCTCGCACAGTTTCATCAGCATATACTAAACTTTCCTTCAACTACAAATGAAAACCCAGCAGTGCATTGGCGCGGCTGTGTTCGGAAGAAGTAATATTTTCATAAATTCGGAAAGGATTCCGCATTCTGATGTTGCAACATACTTTTACACAACAGGGGCCCCGCTTTACGTGTTTCGAATAATACCCGATGTAAACTTACAGAACGTAAAATTTGATTGGAAAGAAGCGATGGTAGCGCAGCTGCGGCGGGAGGAATCCAGAAAGTTAATTCGGATTTTTGCTATTAGTGGGAACATCAACCGAAAGTACACCCCAGCAGCCATGTGCTAGAATGACAAATGAGAAACTTTACACGGTAGCAGTTCCCGAAGGATGAGAAAGATACACCTTTCCAAGCCAACTAACAACGGAGAACTTTTGACAGTAAATTGGAGTTCTTACACCACCACAGTTTTCCTCAAGCAGAAGATACCGTGAAACGGTAAGTGTTTGAAATTTTTGTCATTGATTTAACACATAACGGTAGCTCCAGTGAACAATCCTAATCGAAGGTACCCCCTTGTACGGTACTTATGATACAAAGATGAATAAAGTATACGAGAGTTAGCGGTTTAAATATGGTTTTATCACATTCCTCATTTTGAAGTGCTTTTGCTTCCCTCCTGGGTGCATGTTCATAAAGTTGCAGTTTTGAAAACGAGTGAAACTGTGTTCTGTGCTCACGACTTATTTCTGTAACAATAGGTGTACTTTGCATCCACCTGCACAAGAAGTAAAAGTTAGGGCCGCCTGGAGTGAATTATGAAAATAGAATTTACACCGAAAATCAAAATGAATAATGATTCTTGCATTAGTGGTTTCGGTACCAGATTGGACTGAAGTAAGGCAAAATCAGAGATCGTGAGGTTCCGCCCATCACTTCTCTTCACCACGTCGCTGGCTATCATGCCGAATAAAAACTTCTACTTTTTCGCGCATTGGTTAGGGGTACGGATGTAAGCCTTCAAGGAAGGAATTTCAAAAAATGCCTTCGCGATACCGATGTAAAAGTTTCGTCATGCTCATGAGCGAAGCTGTACTATATCTTTAGCTTTCTTCATTCCTCCGGCGAAGGCGCACAGGAAGGAAGCTTGCTACACAGTCGGTGATGAAATTCAAATGCTATGCTTTGTGCAAACGTGACGTGCAGGAAAACGTGATTAGCACTGGTAAACGGCACACGAATTCGGCTATTAGCTAGCATCGGTTGTATGGAAAGCGCCCGTAAGATCTAAAGAGCGTGTCTCTGCTACTATCAGGGGTGCCACTTATCTGGCGTTCAAATATTACAAGTTCGTTCAACTGAAGACACAATCATTCCATATTATTATTACACAAGTTTCCATTTACAGGAAAAGAGGAAATCGTGTACAGATGAATAATAAGCACTGCTGAGGAAATGGTTAACAGTAGTCGAATAAAATGAGCACATAGTTTTTTCGATCGAATTTTTGTGAAAAGTATGAAACTATTACGAATCGGCTTCAATCATTCGGAGGGAAACAGAAGTAAAAAGCCTCCCCGTTCTTTTCATTTGGTTGAATTCATTTCCCAAATAGCACGCTGCATATACTCGCCTGTTAGTCTCATATGGATTTCCACCGTTTATGAGTTAGCTTAGCGGAAGATGTACATCCTTACTAAAATCCCAGAAATTACAATAATAATCGCGGGTTTGTTCAGCATAATGAGAAGAAAATATCAACTCTTGTCTGCCCCATATGTAAAGTACCTGCATGACAGTCCGTACCAAACCACACAGTACAGATTTTTTAGATGTAACATTGATATAATCGTTATATATTACAAATACGTTGTGCAATAGTTCCAAGATTTATAGTTTTATCGCACAAAAAAATCAAATAGTTTTTCACCGCTTACGAGTATGGGTAGTTTATGACCTTGTTAAATCAATGTATTGATGAATTAGTTAAAACACCCATATTGTATACCAAAAACGAATAGTAAAAAGCAAACCGTTCGATTTCAACAGACATCGCAACCGATTCTTAGTGTACAGAATAATCGCATAGTTAACGCTACAATCCCATTGTCCGCGTCCCTAATCGCTACTCTCATTACTTATTAGTTCATATATTATTGTAAACTTAAATCTTGTTACAATCTCCAAAAAAAATCCAAATTCATTTTCTTGGCTTATGTTCGTAGAAGTGATAGAGTTGCAAGGAAATTTCCTTGGGATAAAGGCAATCTCTCAGCCATCCAGCGAGGATTGGAGGGCTAATGGACCACCTATCACGCCTTCGTCCATTGATTCGTCGTGTCTATTGCTGCCTTCGTTGTTGTTGTCGTGGTAGATGCATCTTGTTGTAGCATTTCGTTGAGGGCAATTTTTGTTTCCGAAGTGCAGGAATTGCTTGGAGCCGGTTTAAAAATGGGTTTACCGAATTGGATAGATTCTAGATAGTAGGAAAGCGTCGGCAGCCTTGGGCCGGCGTATGTTTTGGGCCACTCGTGTTTTATCGAAAAGAATTAAAGGAATTTATTTGAGTTTTTTATTGTAAACCACTTGATAACTTCAAAAGAAAAACAATAACCTCTTTTTTGAGACGACAATGTAAGTTTTTGAGTTCAAGATTATTTATCATTAAATTGACAGAATTTCTTCAGTTTTGCAGAGAATAATGAAGTTATATATCAAAAAATATAATTTTATGGATTTCATTGCAATTCGAATGTTACCAAAAATATTTTATAAGTAAAGATCTTAGAATGCACAATTGGATGCCTTGGGTCACAGAGCAGTAGGCAGCCTTGCGCCACTGCTCATCGGCAGAGAAAAAAAGAGAAAGAATCAGTAGCGGCCCAGAAATGTGTCGTTTCGTACAAAAAAACGTAAGTAATCCTGAACATTCGGTAAAAAAAAACAATAAGTGAATGTAATTCGTCAAATGTAGAAATCAATTTTGCTTCAAATATTTTTTTCCCTACGTGCATGATATTATACAAGTGAAATGCAGAATGGCCCACGGTTGCCGGCTCTCCCCTATTGGCATGTGGACCGTTGACCTTCTTATGTGACCAGCGATTTGAATTGGATACTTTCGCTTCCGAAAACCAAGTAGGAAGGAATAGCATACGCATCTTTAAACGTATACGTATACACGAATACCATTGCGTACGCCTG
Organism: Malaya genurostris; assembly: GCF_030247185.1. NCBI lineage: Eukaryota > Metazoa > Arthropoda > Insecta > Diptera > Culicidae > Malaya > Malaya genurostris. The sequence goes on along the minus strand of NC_080572.1, from coordinate 83,463,746 downwards.
AGAAAAAATCCTCCCTCTCCAAGGTACGAACCTCACCGTACTGTGCCATTGGTTTTTTAACCTTGAAGTAATCTTCAAAGCAGCGCTGCCAACTATACCGATTTCTCGGTATTTATACCAATTTTTGGACTCGATACAGGAATACAGATATGCTCTCTCAAAATACCGATATTTCAATTTTCATACAGATAAATACCGATTTTCAATTTTTGTGTTGGATTCCATAGGGTTAAACCAGGTCGAGCCACCTTTTTTTTGGTCGCAAAATCAGTTTCCGCACTAAATCGATGTTCGATTGTTTAGTGCAAAATGTTTTTCGAGAAAGATATTGTACAGATAGATTTTTTCGCCAAATACAGATTTTTGGAAAAAAAAAACAGTTGACAGCACTGCTTCAAAGTACGGGTGAAGATCATGCACACGCACATCGATGGCATTATCTTCCACATACATGGATATGACATTGTACTATTCAACTTCGTGGACTTTATTTTCCGCCGGGAATTTGGCAACTTCCACTTCGAATTTGAAAAAGAACATTAGGTATATGACGTTATTAGACTTTTACAACTGCAGTTCATGAGCGTTTTTGTTGTTGAGGTGCATTTCTACCATTAGAAAGTTTGCAATTTCGCTTACTGAAAGATAAATATTGTTATTCTTCTTACCATGATCATGCAACAACCCGGTACTTTTTGTTCTTTAGTTTAGCTCATCTCACTATCGTCTTATTGTTCAGTACACTATATTATACTTTGCCTCTATCATCGAGAGTGTAACGGCTCTCTTGATCTAGACACGTAAGCGAACTGTAAGCATTCTTCGGGTGACACCAATCAAACCCGTATATTTTCGTACCTAAAAGGCAGTATCGATGCTACGTTTATAAATGACCAACTCATGAATCTTTCCAATACATTGCACCCCTAATTCCTTTTAGGTTTATGCGTTTATTCCAATGATTTTCGAATATTTTGCAACTGAAAAGCCATCTCCCGAAAACAGGTAAAAGTCCGAATGAGCCGAATCGGGTGAATAAAGTGAATTGGGGAAGCAATCATAGTCTCAAATCATTGCGATGACTACCGGGGCATTGACTTATGAAACCAACCTTATTTGCTTAATATGAAACCGCTTCGCAGCGATACAGCCTTCAATCGCTCTAATACACGCTGTTGATGTTATTTTTTTCCTATTTCAAAGTAGTCTATGATAAGTTTGCCATGACAATGCTAGAAAACCGATGGCATGTACCTTTCTGACCCATTCAGGCTATCAGGGCGGATTAATTCCATTGCTGGACACTTATTTTGTGAAAAAATGCAACATTTTCTTATGTGCATAGCATTTTATTGGAAGAATCAAAATTGAAAAAATTTTCCGAAAAACTGGTGTAGAGTGTCATGTTTACATGTGCAACATTTCGTTACAATTTGTCAAGTGGCTATCGAGATGGCTTCCAAGTAAGAAGTGCTTCAGCAGGAAGATTTGTGCACGGTTCTTTGGAAAACAGGGAAGGTCTTCAAGAACGGCTAGGTTTTGAAAATAGAGTAGGTGAAAGTGTATAAGAAAGATGGAGCTAGTATAGCACAGAACATGATGGATCCAATAATTTGTGTCCAAAGTGCAGGCATACCCTACACACTTAAAAAATGTTACATCATTCTAGATGCACATAAAAGGAGCGTCGCGATTTACTTACATTCACAATACAAAGCATTTAAAGATAAGTCATATCATTAACTTCACAGTTGTTTTAGCTGAAACTCACATCGATACAGACGCAAAATTTATGTTTACATGTTAGTAGATGTAATATTGTGTCATCACCGAAGAAATTACGGCATACTTGAATTTACGTCAAGCGTAGATTTCATTTTTTCTAAGTGTGTAGGAGATAATAAACCAACTTTGCCTAAACATAGCTAATATGTGTTTATTTATTCCCTGATATCCGACATACAATGAATTTTGATTTTTTTTAGAACAGTACTGAAGTAACCATAATTCACATTCGATCGGAGTATCGGAGTTCTTATTATTATTAACACCTTTCCTTGTCTTATTTTACAATTATAAACCATATTGTTAATTTTAGACTATTTGGTATTGTGAGTTTTGCTATACCATCAAATCACTATTTTTACAGAAATATTTTGTACAGTATTTTTCATAAGAGTTCCATTTATTTTTCGTATTATTATGTTTAGTAACTTTAAAAATAATTATACCCAAGATAGCAGCTTTTCGTAAATCTAGGCATATTCAAATAATCACATCATTGTTGAAATTATTATTATTATTATTATAGCTATTATTTTTATTTCTGTTATTATAATTATACTAATAATTACAATAATATTTTAACATTTACAGTGCATGCATACAGTGCATCTTTATGGTTCCAATTTATTTTACTTTGTTTAATATTATTCAAAACGTTCAGTTAAAGAAGCGCTGTTTTTTTACGTTACGTATCGTTTTTCCGTCAGAATTTTTGTCATAAAATTCGTGCTGTTTTTCGTAGTTATTTTTTTTTTGTTTCCACATGAAGGTAGAGAGAGTGGAAATGCCATCTTAACCATACGCGAACAAAGAGCGAACTCTTCTCCTCACCTAATGGAACTTATCTCCATTCTTATGGCTTTCATTGTGACGGATCATAATAACTAGTTATTGGAAGCAGATTCCTCTGCTCTTGATCGAACATATGGGCGAACTGCGCATTATTTTCCCGTACCTGTTCCTATTGAAAAATGACAACAGGTTGACGAAACAAACTAAACAAATTCAAACCTTCACAAAAAAAGTCACCAAAATAAACACAATAAGCAATGAGATATAAAAATAGCTTGTGGTGGATGATGGAGTAAAACGTATATCCTAGGGAAATGTTGCTATATCTTAACTAAAGAAAATAAAAAAAAGTTTCATGCACCAGAGGCACATTATTTTTCATGATTAAGAAAAAATCTCGTTGTATGCGTTCAAAAATACATTACATATCACATTTGTAAGGTTCTTTAAAAATTTTCCATTGAAACATATTTGGGGCAAAACGCCCGATCGTGAGAAACATGAAAAACATACATTTTAAATTACGAAATCACGAAATCAGATATGATTCATCCATATCTACCAAAAATTTATAGTGATATATTGCCATTATGAACTGTCGGTCTCAGTGCAAAATAAATGATCACTTTTGAGCAAAGTAAAGGGATGCGGTTTACCTCATCATCCTCTATATACACATACTAGGGGCTGGGGTCCACTAGGAGTACCAGCCTAGATGCCGCGTGGAATCCGGCGGGAAAAAATGAACCAAGAATAGATCCACTGGGTTCCTGCTTCCACGTCGTAAAAGGCGACAATTGCAGGAGTTTCTTTTTCCTTTCAGTTTTCAGATATTTTCAACGTTTCACTTCTGATTACTCTATTTTACTAAATCTTCAACTCTTCATTCAACCTATTAATTTCCGTCTAGCTTTCGGAGAAAAGTTTTATTTAGAATATTTTCTTCTTCCATGTTATTGATTGTCTTTCAGGATTATAAATTAAATGATAAAAATCAACTATTGTGCAAATCCGTTGATATTACAAAGTTAATAACAGAGATAACATATATCGGTATATTGAATGCATAGTAAAGAAATACTTGATATTAATATTTCAAACAATAAATTAATATTTTTCTCGGTAGCCGGTTGCCCAGATCGACCAATATAACCAATTAATAATTTTAATAAATAATTAAAATAATAAATCGGAAATAATAAAGAATCAAGACGCGTACTATACCTATACCCACATACCTTAAAAACATTGCATGAACGTTACTTTTCAAAAATTAAAAATCATTTGTACATCGGCTCGGGCATACCAGAGAATACTAGTTCCAAAAGTGTTTAATAAAAATTTCCGTCTTATTATTTAAGGTAGTATATAAATTTCGTTATAATTAATTCTCAAATAATTTTTGCATATACACAAAAAAAACTTTGAGTGCAGTTTTGAGCTTGAGCTTAAGCTTGAGCTTGAGCGACCACCCCTGGTTGCTACTCGGTTACTGATCGGGATTAGCTGAAATTGTACAGGGAGTTTCTAGATGATCCGACCTGGGACTGGTAAATCATGCTTCAATGTACATCTTCTGGTAATCCCAGAATTCATCGATCAGTACCGGCGCCGGCCAGGCCCGAACGTAGATCGTCTAAGGAATGGGAAGGGATGTTAGTCCAACACTTGTTGTTACTAGAGGCCGTATATACTCCACAAGTGTCACGGGAGAAGGATATTTGTTAGTAAAAATTTCAGTATTGGTTTCGCACGCGACTCAATATGTTCCGGTTTCAAGATGCTCGGATGCACCACTAAACTCACTGACTTACCGAGTGAACGTTTCAACAATATCCTATATTGAAGTCCCGGGAAGTCTTGATTCACAGCTTTTTTTCGAGGAAACTAAAGAAAAATTTGCAATACTATCGCGTAAAGAATAAAAACTTCCCTATTTTTTTTATAAATGAAATTACGTGATACAAAATAAACGAGTGAATAGGATTTAGACAAAATAGTTGATTCATTGCATTGACATATTCTAAACAGTTGTTATAAAATCATTTCAAATCACCAAATAAAGGTCAACAGATTTCACGTGCGTCTTGATTCTGTATTATTTCCGCTTTATTATTTTAATTATTTATTAAAACTATTAAATGGTCATATTGGTTGCTCTGGACAGCCGGCTGCCGAGAAAAATATTAATTTATTGTTTGAAATATTAATATCAAGTGTTTTTTACTATGTATTCAATATACCGATATATGTTATCTCTGTTATTAACTTTGTAATATCAACGGATTTGTGCAATAGATGATTTTTATCATTCAATTTATAATCCTGGAAGACAATCAAAAACATTGGAAAAGAAAACATTCTAAATAAAACTTTTCTCCGTAGCTAGACGGAAATTTATAGGTTGAATGAAGAGATAATTTAGTAAAATAGAGTCATCAGAAGTGAAATATTGAAATTATCTGACAACTGAAAGGAAAAATAAACTCCTGCAATTGTCGCCTTTTACGACATGGAAGCAGAAACCCAGTGGATCTATTCTTGGTTCAAATTTTTCCGCCGGATTCCACACGGCATCTAGGCTAGTACTGTCCGGAGAGAGCTAATAGGTACTATCAATCTCCTAGTGGACCCCAGCCAAAACAAAACTTTGAGTGCAGTTTTGTGCTGAAATAACCGAAATGGATTGTAGATCAGGATGGCAGCCGGTAATCCAAACAATACCAATAATCAAAGAAGTTCAAAATTGTTAAATGATATGTGAATTCCCCTTTTTAACCTCTATTGAAAGGTGTAAGTAGTTGAAATCGGTGTATGATAAAGCGAACATACGACCATTCCTTTGTTTTAAATGTCACCAGTTTCCAAGCATCCTCTAATCGAATACAATCGATTTCTATCCGATTACTGCAGCCAAGTCAGAATGCTACCTAGAATTACAATCATCGAGTTCCAAACTTCTTTACCTATTTAGAAATGTAAATTGTGAATAAAGATAACTCGCCGACTCTAGCCGAATTTTTAATTCAGATTTGTTTCGTATAATCAAGGTACTTATCAGGATTAATTTGATTTATTCTAATCAGAATCGTAGGAGAACGTTTTGCTCATCCTTATGTGTCACAGCAAATAAACCATATTTGAATAAAACATCAGAACTGAAAAATAAGTTTGATCTGAAGCTGAATTTTGACATATTTTGCAATGGGTAATAAGTTCTCGCTCATTTTAAGAACTTTTCGCCAGGCCCACTTTGCATCAACAATGTACAACACCAGCACTTTCGCAATCAGTAACTGACCGGTGAATACAACGCCCTACTGCTATATTCAAAAAACGCTATTTCCACAGCAAATCCCTGGGATTAACTCTGTACGAAAGTTTCTGTCGGCGAAACACAAGCCACTGCCATCACCAAAGCTCACCAGACCAGTGCCAAGTACCAAGAAGATACAGTCGAGCGCTCCGGAGAGGATTAAAAAGTTGAAGCTCTCACCGACGAACAGCACCAGTATCGCAAAAGCGAAGCTCAAGGTCAGCATCAAATGAGTTTCAGGAACCTAGCAAAGAAAGGTTCATCAAGTCATCCAGCTCACAGTGCGTATCCTGATGGCCCCGGATGACTGTGAAGACGAAAGAAATGTTCGTTGGCATATACATCGGTGTATATATATATTCATTATATATATTCAAAGGACTCAAATATAAATTTCAATATCAAGTAATCCGAGGGCGGAAGTTTATTTTACTTTCCATTACACTAGGCATTGCTACCCAAAAGAACTTTCTGCCCTATATATAGTTATATGGCACCGGTTTTACTTCGAACGCAACCTTTGATACCATCAAGTTGATTCGTCCTATAGTTGGCAAACGACCAGCCCCAGAAACGGAGGTCACACCAGGAACACATTTTCTCCCTTTTCCCGAGTCGCCCCTAGTATATTCCCCCGAGCCATCCATGGGCCCATCATCATCCATCTTTTCATTCGTTCGTTAATGATAAGATTTTGGCCTTCGTCTACTGCCAAGGGATCAAGTTTTCTCATCGCAAATATATCAAGCCATCAAGCTTTTTCGGGCTCTCTGTCGAAACCAGCTCTGGCAGTTCGGTCTTCATTTTCGTCCCCACTCGAAGATGATGGATAAATTGTGATGTTCTAAAGTTTAATTTAATTTTATACTATCGGAGCACAAACTTTGAAATGAACGTAGTGGCGCGGTTATCTGCTGCTAGCAGGGATGTAAAGTGCTTGCGGACGGATTGATACCCGATGACGTAACATATTGCAGCAAAGTTGTTCTCGACAACTTGCTGTTATGCGAGTTTTCCATTAGACAGTATGAATAGTAATCAATCTGGGGCAGTACAGCCGTTACTGTGGGCTGCGGCTTCAAAGGGACACTGGACTGCTGTAGCCATCTCGGTGGTCAATTAACAGTATACCCTTTACAAACACAGGAGACAGTAGGTACGAGTGCTACTTATTAGTAAAGTTTGATTAGATAGGATCAATATATCCAATCTTTTCATAGATCAAATTGCATTACGGGTGACGGGATGTGTTTGTAATACCGGAGCTGGAGCTGCTATATTGAAAGTTCCGTAATTTATTTTGATGTTAGTTTTTTACTTCTGTTGGCACTGTTTCCTTATAGTGTGCTCTTACAGCAGACCTAACTCTGGCAGCAAGCGACCAAAAATTCGCAACCCCTAAGTTTCATTCTGATCGAATTTTGAAAATTATATGACAGATATGAAAACTCAACACGGACTGTGCAAGGATCAAGTTTCTTCTACTAACGGCGATTCCCACATTGTCTACCCCTAAAGGAATTAACTTACTAGACGTATGGTGCTTGTTCCATTGTTCATCTCAGTTCACTAAAAACTTTCTTGATTAAGTTCCGACTGAAAATGTTTATATATTCTTTATATACAATTTTATACTCAGTCGTTCCACAAACTTTTCACCGAGCCGATATTTTGTAAGCAGTGTTTCTTCATACGAGACGCATTCATGACCAGTCCGATCGACCTAGATTCAGTTTTCAGTCTGCTGTATGTATCCATCACCGCCACTAAACTGTTAGTCACAGAACAAGCAAATCATCGGCAAAACCAAAATGTTAAACGAAATATTGTAGGTTAACGCATTTCATCTTATTTGTACGGACGTTACCTCAAAAACCTGATTTAGCCACTAGAGTCACTATGATTAATTCATATTTCTGCTTAATTCGTCTTGCTCCACATTGCGAATCGATTCACATTTCTTGGAAATTGTACTTATATTCTAAAAACAGCAAAAAACACGTTGGTCCTATATTCATACTATTAATTAACAATTGCGATAGCAATCGAAACAAAATATTGCGTTATTACACTCTTAGATTCAAAATGTCAGAGTTCTTCTTAGAAGCACCTAATGCCAACTGTGAGTCGACACACGCTATTTTAAGAACCAGTCTGGAATCTATTGACTTTGGCGCGTTTTCGTTTCCTTTCGTTTTACATTTAAAATTTTATTGTAAGGTTAATCTTGACCCTTTTGAAAATAAAAAAATAGCAGATGCACAGCCGATGGAACACACACTCAACAGCGTTATATTGCCATAGATCGGAATGAAGCCAGTGCTACTAGATTTGCCATAATGGTTATTTTATAAGTATTTCACAAGCACTTTCTAGTAATATTCGAAGCCGAAACAATTTTATTGAAATATAAATATCAATAATAATAATGAAATATAAATATCAATAATAATAATATAATGAAACTAATGTCACAGATACCAAAAAATACTTGTTGATTGTAATTTAAAGAAGACAAAATAAATTTTCATATCATTATGAGAAAACTTGGCAAACCTTGCGATACAAAATAAGATGAAAACAAAGCACAATCAAGTGAATTAAGTGCAAATTTTCATCTCATGTTTTGAAAGAGTTTTATTGCTTAGTTGGTATTTTTAGAAGTTTTTAATCGTTGATTAAACAAGTCAAAAGTGAACATTACTAATTCTGGAGTCATCCAACATTGAATAGAGGTATAATCTAGTGAAATAGTGATCATGTTTTGAGACGAATCAATTAGTAAATATTTAGAAACATAACGAACTGTAAAACTTGAGACGGAAATATTTATTAAATTGGATAGTGAATTTATTTTTAAAAGGAAAAAACTACCATTGAAGGATTTGAAACAATTTTTTTAATGCGAAAGTGTGACAAAAACCACAATAAACACTTTAAAACATTTCACCATTTTGTTTAGGTACGTTGAAAGATATGATTCATGTTGAAAGTTATGAGATAAAGGGATGAGATGGAATCAGGAGCTCAGATGAAACAGGGAGCCGTCACCCTATCACTCTTCTAATCGACCCCTGGAACCAATACACAATAAACAGTAATCACTGGAATTATACTTAAAAAATGAAAATCATACATGGAGTAAATCAAAGCATGCCGTATTTCTGGGAGTACTGACTTGATATCCCATCAATTAAAATTTAAATCTGCTTTTTGATGTTTTGCCTTTCTCATATAGAAAGGCTATACAATCACTGCAAAAACCGACTTTTGAACCGAGGCCCGGAGGGCCGAATGTCATATATTATTCGACTCAGATCGATAAACTGAGCAAATGTCTGTGTGTATGTGTGTGTGTGACAAATATTGTCACTCACTTTTCTTGGAGATGGCTCAACCGATTTTTACAAACTTAAATTCAAATGCAAGGTCTCATAGCCCCATACAAAGTTCCTGAATTTCATTTGAATCCGATTTCCGGTTCCGGAGCTACAGGATGATATGTACCAAAATTGTGCAAATAATGTCACTCACTTTTCTCCGAGATGGCTGAACCGATTTTCACAAACTTAAATTCAAATGAAAGGTCTCATGGTCTCATACAAAGTTCCTGAATTTCATTAGGATCCGACTTCCAGTTCCGGAATTACAGGATGATAAGCACCAAAAATGTGAAAATAATGCATTAGAAATGTGAAAAAAAATGTCACTCACTTTTCTCGGAGATGGCTCAACCGATTTTCACAAACTTAGACTCAAGTGAAAGGTCTCATAGCCCCATACAAAATTCCTGAATTTCATTTGGATCCGATTTCCGATTCCGGAGCTACAGGATGATATGTACCAAAATTGTGAAAATAATGTCACTCACTTTTCTCCGAGAAGGCTGAACCGATTTTCACAAACTTAGATTCAAATGAAAGGTCTCATGGTCCCATACAAAGTTCCTGAGTTTCATTTGGAACTGACTATATGTTCCGGAGTTACAGGGTGATATGCACCAAAAATGTGGAAATAATGCATTAATAATGTGAAAAAAAATGTCACTCACTTTTCTCAGAGATGGCTCAACCGATTTTCACTATCTTTGCTTCAAATGAAAGGTTTCATGGACCCATACATGGCACATGAATGGTTTGAAAACTATTTATGTGGTAGATCTCAAAAGACTGTTTTTAACGATGTAATGTCTAGTTCCCTCGGCAATTCACTTGGTGTGCCTCAGGGAAGTGTGTTAGGTCCTATTCTATTCATCATGTATATTAATGATATGAACGCATTACAATGGCTTTCAGTGAAACAGAGAATTTACTACTTAACCATGGTATTTATTTTCAAGATATTAAATGGCATGCTGCCTCGATATTTGTGTGATCGAGTTGAAAGAGGAACTGATTTGCATAGGTACAATACTAGAAACGCGTCTGATGCTAGAACACCAAGCTTTTTGTTAGCCAGATCGCAAAACTCATTGTTGTACAAGGGAATTAGTTTTTTCAATTCGATGCCAAGAGAGATCAAACGCGCGGAGACATTGGTGGAGTTCAAAAAGTTATGTATTTCACACATAAAGTCCGCTTTGTAAGCAAATATTTAGTTAGTTAGTTAAATTTTTTTAAATTTTTTATTTTTTACGTATTACGAAGATTGTATTTTTTTCTGTTTATATATATATTATTGTGAGACGTATTAAGTTACTATGTTCGGTATGATGATGATGGATTTTTAGTTTGTTTGAGAGTTAAAAATAATGAGCAGTCTACAAAGGTTTGAGCCTCGCGCGCGAAGCAGGTAGTGATTATTTGGAAAGCGAACAGGACTGGCCGAAGAGCCTTAGCATTCAGTGTGTTAAGTTTGCTCTTGACCTTGATCGCAAGGTTGGATAATAATTTAAGGAATAGATTCGGGAAACTAATTGGGATCGACAGTTGTTGATGGAATTGGGCTTGGCTCTGCTCATCCGCAGTCTCGTTACTCCATCGTAGCTGATGTGTGTAGCGATGAACTGGTCCGGCGGGAGGGGCCAGGTGAATTACTGTCTGATACTGGTAAAGATATCGGGTTCGATTCCTGATGTGATCAAGGATCTTCCCGGGTTGGAAATTTTCTTGATTAACCCTGGATAGTAAATCCGAGATATTTGATGTTTTTTGTGGTCAGTCGTTCTTTTGAAGAAGAATCTATACCTGCTAGATTAATCAGATCGTTTTCTTTTGTTTACTGGTTAAGATATGTGCAAAAATATTAATTATCATTTAGATAACTCGTTCTGCTCACACCTTTGCAGGGGTATGAGGTGGGACCATCATCATCATCATCATCATCATCATCATCATACATAGTTCCTGAATTTCATTAGGATCCGACATCCGGTTACCGAACTACAGGGTGATATGCACCAAAATTGTGAAAATAATGTCACTCATTTTTCTTGAAGATGGCTGCACCGATTTTCGCAAGCTTATATTCAAATGAAAGGTCTCATGGTCTCATATACAGTTCCTGAATTTTAGTTGGATCCGACTTCCGGTTCCGGAATTACAGAGTGATATGCACCAAATATGTGGAAACAATGCATTGAAAATGTGAAAAAAGGTCACTAACTTTTCTCGGAGATGACTTAACCGATTTTCACAAACTTTGATTCAAATTAAAAGTCTTATGGTCTCATACGAAGTTCCAGAATTTCGTTTGGATACGGCTTCCGGATACGGAATTACAGGGTGTTGCCCACCAAAAATGTGAAAATAATGTCACTCACTTTTCTCGGAGATGGCTGAACTGATTTGCACAAACTTTCAATTTTCATTCGGCTTAAACCCCTGCTTTCGGAGGTATGGTGCTTAGTGTAAAAATGACAGTTTCAAGAGTTTTGTTTTTCACCTCTTTATATTTGCTAGTTAATTTCCCTGGTTTGCCGACCATGAGAATCTGTAACCAAATAAACCAACCATTGAAAATCCCGTAAAAGATCTGCTGAATTTTATTCAAGTCCGATTACCGGTACGACTTTTTCCAAAATTCAAATCTTCATAGAGAATCGTAAATAAATTTGTAGGTCATATTAGTGTATGGTTGAATGAACCGAATGTCTCTATGCCGATATCTAGCTTTTGGTTGCGGAAGTACCAACAATAGTAATCAAATGTAATAGGGTAACAGATATTTTGGCCACTTCATATATTTTGGCCCACCTAACAACTTTATGGATTTAATCGCTTTTAAGTAACCCATGTTGCATCAATTTGAAGCTAATCACATTAAATTATCTATTGCGAAAGAGGTTTTCGAAGATATTACAACATTTAATGGATATTTTCACAAAGTAGGCAATGATAAAATCAATCCTAAAGTGGAGCAAAATACCTCTGTTACCCTAAAATGTAGCTCACTTCACTTTCTCAAATATGATTGAACAGTTTTTCACCAACTTGAATTCAAATGTAGTGTACGAATGTAACAATATTATGCAACAGAAATCGTCAAAACTATTGTCTAAACTTTTTTAAATTGTAATATTTTGGGGAATTTCTGCTGTGATATACAGGAGGAAATAAAAATGAGAAAGGCATCATCACACCACTAGGTGGATTAAAACAGGTTTTTATTTTTACCTTTCATCTTCATCTCACCAATGCATAGCAGCTCATGTTTAACTGCCACGTGTGTGCCAATATGTCGTAAACTTATTTACGTTCGGAACTTCAACAGTAAAGGGTCATTTCGCCAAAAGGGTCATTTCGCAAAAAGGGTAATTTCACCGAAAGGGACATTTCGCCAAACGGGTAATTTCGAATACATCACATTATTATTATATTTTGTTTTATGTCTCCTGGATAATAGAAGTGACGCAGCCATATAACCGAAGCCAAGATGGCTTGTCGGCTGAGTTGGCCTCGTTTGCCCGGTCTACTCAAAGCTTGGTTTCTTTGCTTTATTAAGGTTTCTTATGCTTTATTAGAGTTAAGCGATAGCGAGGTCGGACAGCACACGAACAAAAACGATGTGGCGAAACCGCATCAGATAGTTTTTCATTGCTATTATCTTTTGTTTGTTTTTATTTCATATCAATTCCAATTACGATATTGAGAAAACCAGTGTTACCATTCAGCGAAATGACCCTTTCGACGAAACGGCTTTCGGTAAAATAACTCTGACCCGTTTGGACGATTTTTGAATTGTTGCATCACTTTTCGGATCCTTTCACTGTCCATTGTACCACTTCTATGACCACTTGCTTTCTTTCTTCGAACACTTTTTGAACAAACACCAGTTTTATATGAGAGGTTCTTTCCTAACTCTGCGCAAAAAAACTAGCATACCAGGCTATAATTCGGTTATTCTCATCTGATCTAATAATTGCACCACTGGGTAGATTAAGGTTAAATTTCTCCGTGAACTTATGTCTACTGGGATAAATATTGGAACGAATTCCCTACAAAAAACCATCGGACTTTTGATACAGCCTGGAAATACAATCGAAGTCCATATAACGATGTAACAACTTTGTACTATTCGCATGCGGAAAATGTATCTAGCGGGGCAAAACTTTGCGATAAAACATTTGTTTTATTCGCCTTTCTCTATCTAGAAGAAGTTAGTTGGTCCCCCTGCTGCTCTTTCTGATGTATGCTTTGGGTACCCCGTGCCCAAATGTGAATATGTCACAGCTTCAGAAGAAATAAAACGGAAAAGTTGTGCACAACAATTTCTTCGATTCAGTGGGGAAAATGTAAAGGCTCAAACTTCAACTTTTTCGACCACCGCCTGTGGCAAGTGAACATTTTATCATACTACTAGCCGGAGAGGCTAACACGTGTACTATGAGGTGGGTCATCCCCCGCATTTCATTACTGTAGAAGAATTTCGGCTCGAATATAAAATATACTTTTTTCCGTTGCCTGACTACTGGGCTTTGTGAATGTTTCATTGCAACATAGCAACATTTTTGCGTGGCATGAAAACTCGCCCCTGTTCTTCCGACAGCTACAACCTACCTTGTCTCCATCTTTGGACGCGAGACAGTCGTATAACACAGCGACCCAGTCAAAGGCCTATCACATAGCAAAATTGTATGCTTATGCCCAACGAGAGATCTCCAAAACCGCCAGGCCAAACGTGTTGGACTAGAAAAAAAACCTTTCCTCTCGGTTCTCTAGTTCTGCACTTTTTTTCCCTCTCACTTGGTAGCTTTTATTCCATTTGTGGCAACTTGCACAGGGGACGAACTGCATCAGGACGGCGTTCCACAAAGCAAAACTAGAAAATTCTGAACAGTTCGCAAAGAGTTTCCAACCGCTTTGACATTGTATGGGTAAACTAGACCCAAACCGAAGCAAAAGGGATCCATTCAGGCGACATTGCTCGGAACTCATGTCATATCTGCATTGTAGAATGAACAACTTCTTGTTGTCGGCCAAGCCAATACCGCAGCATGGAAACTACTTTAGGAACAGATTGTGCCGTTTTTTTTCTACCCCACTATACGAAATAGCTGAAGGGAACTGTCGGTTGGTAGTATTTTTCATTTTAATTGGATTTATCGCAGCCGTTAGCCGATGACTCGGAGTGCCATTAGCTTTTTTGTAGACTCAGTCGGTCAGTATCAATCTAAAAAGTTTGGTATATTTTGTTGGATTCGGTGGTTCAGATCGTTTCAAACCTTTGTCATGCAACCCATTACTTGTTTCTTTCAAACTTTCCCCCAAAACTAATATTTTGTAGTATAAAATTCAATACACATTCACTCTATGAATGTCTCCTCATTATTTAATCTCTCCAACATCAAAACCTAAAGAATACAACATAACAAAACTATACAAAATTTTGAGACATGGTAGAGCTACTACATGGAATGAGAAGTCCCGGGCCTAACAAAGAAAAAGTAGACTTTTTAGCGTGAAAACTTTTTTATTTTTCAGTATCATCTTGATCTAGAGCAATCCACTTGACCCTTCGGTCCTCCGACAGCAACCTTTTCAGGTTTGGAAATAGATAATAGTCGCTGGGGACCTGGTCTGGAGAATACGGGGGATGGTGGGCCAAATCGTACCGCGAATCATTCAATTTCACCGTTGTTTTTACGCATGAATGCGCAGGTGCGTCTTTTTCAATAGCTTGATGAAAACTAAAAAATCAAACACTAGTGGATAGCTTGTCATGAAATTTGGTATTGGGCCATCTGGAGGCGTGTTCTCAGGAAAAATATAGCAACGGTTCGAAACTATTCACGTCTTTTCTTTGAGAGATCCGGTACTTTTCATTCCATGTAGTACAATACTTAGTTGTTTATAGTGTTAGTTCATTACGCTGCCGTAGTGTAATATCCTACTGACGATTACGGGTCGTTTTTTTTTGTTTTGCAAAGCAAATAGCTTTTGGTAAGGCTTGTTGAGATGGCTAAGTATTTCACTCAAGTATCTCGGATGAGTTGGCTATAGCTGGTACCACGAATGAAAGATCGAGCTTTATCACTGTCAACTAGTTGGATAAAGTACAATGTTCGTTCTTGGGCTGAAACCAAGCATTCCAAAATGTCTATCGCATTTTTCCAAGCATCATTGCAGTATTCTGGTCAGAGCTTTGACTGGAAATTACAAACTCAACTATCGCATGGCTACTACTTAGCGTGCTGAGTATTATTCGTATGATTTGCGTGAATGCAATTACGGCACTTCATTTCATCTGATATGTAACTGTCCCGCATTGACGTAAAAACTACGTATCCGGGTTTTTGGTTCTCCATACATGACTGAATTTGTGTAACGAAAACTAAAAATTCGAAGATATTCTATCGTTTCTCATCCAATGTGGTACGGAGCTGAAGTCAGAGGGGTTCATCGTTCTTTATGGAGTGAATGAATTCTTTCTGTTTCTACCTTAAAAGGTTTTAGCAGATGGTTTTGCATCCCGCATATCCGGGTGTGCAGCATTTCCTGGAATGCAGAATAGTGTTTTTTTATAAATACGTTTATTTCATAGGCATTATATTTAATTTTTTCCGTCGTGGACTCCACAATACATACCCAAGTAGCAATCCGCAACTAGTTGTAATGCGACTAAGTCTATGTTGCAACAAAAGCACGAATTTATAAGCTATCGTTACTTAATCCAAACATATCTTTAATAACCACAATGCTTCTAGTTACTAGTTGAAAATAAGTTTATTTGACTCCAATAGTAGCAACCCGTAACTAGTTCTGATACCACTTAGCCCAACTATGTTGCAACAAGAGCACGAACATGTTTTTTATGTTATGCTGGTTAATAATTGCGACGGCACTGTTTCTTTATAACATAAACATTGAACTGGCTATCATTTGTAAGTTATCGTTACTTGATTCTAACATATCTTTAATCACAGCTATGGTTTTAGCTACTAGTTAAAGAAAGGTTGCGAAACCATTATAAATACGTATGCGTATATGTGAATCGTTACCATGAATTGATGTAGCAATAACTTAGATATTATAAGATTATTACTTTTTTCGAAACTACTTTTTGGCGAAAATAATGAAATGCTGAATAGTCATTCTTGTTCTATGCACTGTCATAAACACGAAGAAAATAATATAGGGATTGAACATCGAATTATCATGATATATGAATTTAAAAGGATGAGAAATCACTCTAATTGGATTAATTTTGAGGATTCTGAATTTATTGCTCATATCTTCATAAACAGATTTTGATTGAAGGCGCAAACAAAAACAGTTAATTAAAATTTAATTCCACTCGACAGTTTTAATATCGTTGTGAAATTTGCATCTTGTATCAAATTTGTAATTTCAAATACCATACTGCTTTTTTAAAGTTTATAGAAAACCATTACGGATTCATTCAAAGTTTATAATGTCGATGGCGACAAAGTTTCAACTTGTTTACTTGAGAACAAATTATTTTTAAGTCATGGAAAGCTAAGGTGTTTCAGTTTGGCATTACACCGTAACGACAATATATTTTTAGCTGACATAGAAACTAGTAGAAACTGCGCTTTTTGAGTCACGCAAGTGGTTAGATTTTTTTTATTTAAAAGATACTTCTATTCAGGCCTATTTGCGTACAAGCTTTACGTGGCCGATTGAGCCGATTTTTTAAATTTTTTTTTTTTGAGTTGGATCTCGTTGTCACCCTTTTTCTAGGGGGAGAGGAGCTTCCATTTCCCTCCTGCGAGGATTGAGGGGCACTTCGTTCGTGGTTCGTCTCGTCATCCATTGCCGCATCGTTGGTATTGTTGTCGATTTCCGTCTTCTTTTCGTTGCTAGTTGCTGTAGATGCACATTGTTGTACATTGGTTGCAATTGCTGGTTGGTTGGAGGGTAAGTTGTTAACTGCATCTGGTGTACTTTGTTCTATAGGGGATGATGATGGATTCGTTGAAGGGGATGCTTCATTGTTGTTGGTGGCTGTCTCAAGTGTACTGGAGTTGCTTGGGGTTGATGTGTAGGAAGCACCGTTGTCCTTTGGTGTAGTTGTCTCCTTGTCCAGTTTATCACATGGCTTACCGTAGTGAACAGCTTTTTGGCAATATTGACATGTGGCCATCTGATTGTCGTAGGTAACAAGTGATTTGCACGGAATTCTTGTATCTTGACCGAAAATCTCATAAGAAGGTATAGCCTTCTTCAAGTGTATGCGTAATAAACGTACACCATTTAGAATACCGGGGAAAAATTTTTTCCACTTTTCTTTTTCGATAGAGAGAATCTCTCCGTATTGGGACAAAGTTTTGAGAATATATGAATCGGTGACGCTTGAGGGAAGATCATGCACTTCTATAGCACCATCTACCATATATACTGGAATGTTGTACTTAATGTTCTCGTGCTCCACATAGTGCACATTGTTATTGTCTTTTGCGAATGGAATTGCATCCAACTCTTTATAAAACTGGATGTAAATAACATTATTTGTCTTATTGCATTGAAGTAAATGCACACGTTTAATGTCAAGATGCATTTGCTTTATAAACAAACCTTCAAGTTCTCGCATCGAAGGTCGAATTTTGCACTGCCTGAAGTCAACAACAATTGTATTCTTTCGTGTCGGCGGTAGCTTTTGTTCGTTTGGTTCACTCATTTCGAGGTCGTTCTATTGTTCACTACACAATACTGTACTTGGTTTCTTCTGTCCCGAACGTAAGCGGTTTTGTTTTATAGACTGACTTGGATGAGATGTGAAAGCGAACTGAAGTGGTTAGTTAGTTAGTAATAATAACTCAAATTTCTGGTTGCAAACTAGTTACAAATAAGCTAGCATAAAAAAAATTGTTACTTGGGTAGTACTTTAAACCAAATACATTTCGAATATCATACTAGTTTGTTGGTATTCAATAGTTAATCTAAACACTGTTTTTATTAAGCGATTTGCTATTATAAATTACATTAAATAAAATACATTTATTTTGTACATGATCTTATAACTATTTAGGTTTGTTTGTATCAGTTCATCAGTTTTATCTATTTAATATAGCTGGCTATTGGTTAAACTCATGGAAGAGAAAGGGGTCTAACATAAAATAAAATTCAAATTGGAACTCAAATGGACTTAATGAAATGATAAAGAAGTTTCATGTAAGGAAGATCACGACAATCACTGACATCACGATACTCCACGCATGCCCAAACGACATGATCAATATCGCGATATCCTTCGCCACTATCACAATGATTAATCTCGGATAGTCCAATTCGAAGGAGATGTGCATCTAACGTGTAGTGATTGGACATGAGTCTGGACATCACACGAATGAAGTCCCTACTCACATCCAGTCTCCTGAAGCATGCCTTTGCGAATATTTTAGGAATAATTGAGACGCGCTATAGAATTCGTTGAAAGCAATCGGTCTCTCATAAATTTCACCCCTCAATAGCACCACGTTTGGCTAAAGTATCGGCTCTCTCATTGCCTGGATTGGAGCAATGAGCCGGGACTCAGACTATAGTGACTTGATAATTATTATTCAATATGTCGTTCAGGTATTGTTTTATTTTGCACTACGCGCTGCATGGAGGAATGATGGAGAATGGTGTTTGCATTTGTAAATTTTCTAAATTCTCTCGGGCGTTGGAGGTTTTATTGAATGTGCATTTTGGTTCCTTTTTAGGATGCAGAACGAGTTGTCTTGTTTTGTTTTGTGCTGTCTTCACACCTCACCCACTTCGCAATTCCCTTCCATGTTTCTTTTATCCTTCCATCCCATCAGGAAAATGATGAGAAGCCACGGAAAGGCACAAATCTCTAAATAACTAGGGGAACGTGCCACTTGAGCCAATTAAGGAGTGTATCGATAAGTAGTTAGCAACATTCAAATAGTTATTACTCTGAAATGGCTTATTTTTTTGCAGCGTGTTTTGCGGTGACATGTTTGTTTACATGTCAATAACAGCAGCGCAATCGATTGGTTTCGGTACGGTTTATCGTTTCAATGATGAGTCGAATTGATCCGGAAACGCGAAAGAAAATTCTGCACACTTGGTGCTCAGAAAGTGGTGTCACGTACAACGAAATTGCAAAACGGGTGAAAGTGCACCACACCAGTGTCAAAAATATTATCGAGAAGTTCAGTAAAACCCTTTCCATGAAGGATTTGCCTCGATCCGGTGGGAAAACAAGTCCCAGCAAGCCCGGCCGGGACTTAAAAGTGGTTGAGTACATCAGAAAAAACCCATCGGCGTCGACGCGGGATTTGGCCAAGCAGTTCAACACCAGCATCGGGATGATTCAACGGATCAAAGTTCGGAACTCCCTGAAAACGTACAAGAAACAGAAGGTGCCGAAAAAGTCCCTGGTACAGCAAGTTCAGGCCAAAACAAGAACGCGAAAACTGTTTAACCGGATTCTACAGAATAAAGACGGATGCATCCTGATCGACGACGAAACCTACGCCAAGGAAGACTCTCGAGCGCTGCCGGGACCGTAATGTTATACGAAATCGGTGTACCAGGACCTGGACGACGCTGACACCACGGTGGCTATGGAAAAGTTTGGGCAGAAGGTGTTGGTCTGGCAAGCAATTTGTACATGTGGCCAAGGTGTACGAGGAAGAATGTTTGAAGAAGAGAATGCTGCCACTGTACAGAAAGCATAAGGCTCCTCCTCTCTTCTGGCCGGATTTGGCTTCAGCCCACTACGCCAACTCCGTTCTACAGTGGTTGTCAAAAAATAATGTACACTTCGTGGAAAAGGACATCAAAATAATGTACAATTCGTGGAAAAGGACATCAACCCACCGAACTGCCCGGATCTTCGGCCAATTAAAAGGTATTGGGCAATTGTCAAGCGGCACTTTCGGAAGGAAGGTACAGTGTCCTAAAACATGCAGGAGTTAAAAAAAACTGGACAGCTGCCACCAGGAAAGTCACAAAAGTAACTGTGCAGAATTTAATGAAGAATGTCAAGTCCAAAGTGCGAGCGTTTCGCAGAAACTAGGATTTTCTTCAAAATAATCAGTGAAATGCATAAAAATGTAATTTTTCTACAATATATCGAAAACTGATGTCAAAATATGTTTTTTTTTCGCTTTTTTCTTCAATAATCAATGTTACTAACTACTTTTCGATACACTCCTTAGTTCTGATTTCTGAACTTCAGTTCAAACCAACAACATCGCATCAATTCGAAGTACTGGAACTTTTATATTTTCTCTTCATTCCCTCTCCGATGACAAAATCCCGTGTGCTCTATCAGTAAAGATCCTAAGTACGCTAAGTGTAAGATTTCAGTATCAGGAAAAAAATCCCCTGCATTGTTAGCATTTCTAATCGAAATTACGAGATGCCATAACTTACTCGTCGTTGCCCACCACCAGCTAGATTGGTGTCCGGTTCGGTGGAAGGACAAATCCATGTATTTATCCATCCTGTACCGTTTTAATGATGCAGGCAATAAAAAAGAGGTAGATAATTTTCCATAGATATTTTATATTTCACTCTCAATTACTTTGCTCACAAGAACGGAAACCGACCGTCCGACAGAGTCGACAAATCTCCGTATAATATAACAACTAACTAGAAAATCAGCAATATACACCTCCGGGACTAACACCGATGGACAAGACTCGAAAATACAGTTCAAAATATCCTTTCACCGTACACAGAAAGGCTCCAATAATTTTTTTTTTCGAATGTGAAATGACAATGCCTTCCTCCCTCGCCCAGCTACTAGCGGGTCGGGTATGGATCCAGGGGGAGCCATTATTATAGACCATACCGATTGTGCCGCGATGATGTTACACTCGACAGCATTTCAATTCACCCGTGAACCAATTTTGTCCTATTTTTTTCGTTTCGCTTCTTTAAAAAAAGGGAATTCCCTTATCCGCCACCTCACCAACACTGCCAGCATTTCGATTACGCGAATGCAATGAACTTGTCCATCTTATCGAGGCAATACGCTACTTTCGATATGACACAGAACGGAACCACCATCCGCACTCCATCACTTGCTCGACTCAGCATTTTCGCGTGTTTCACGATAAAGTATAGATATTCGGTTACCCTTCATTTACTTATTTGCTTGTCGAAACTTTTTTTTTTCGACCGCTCTCTGACGGCTCCCGGTCTGTAGCGGGTGTGCCTCTTTCTCATTCTCGGTTTTGCTCAGCACCGGCGGCTATTGATATTATTTAATGAAGGATGTCGATTTAAGCGCTAGTTTCCGCCAGTCAGCCAGCCAGTATTGGTGTATGGCTGCGAAGTATACAATCATGTATACATCGGTGGTATTCGGGCTACTCTACTGAGACGGGAACCGAGGAGTACTTGCCCCCTTCCCACATTTTATATTTCTGTTCGAACGGCAGCAACAAAACACATTTGGGGAATGCTGGGATATAGGTGTGCAATTTTAGCACCACTCTCGACATTTATTGATTTTTCAAAGTTCTCATAGCCCCTCTGCCGATAACAACTGGAGATGTTCATATTGATTGGAAATTTCATTTAAATATTAATAAATTTGCTGTTCAGAATGTGCAACGCATGAATTTTAACGCAACAAGAAAATGTTCCAACATATAAAATTCATCATCAACATATTAAATTTTGCCAGCCGTTAACGTGTGTCACCATCGCAACATTACACACCCACAACGGCAGAATTGAAGATCCGATCAATGGGAATGACATAAGCAATAAATTCCGTAGCTAAAATAATTTACGGTAGTAGATCGAACATCTCACTCCGAGTAAGAGAACTACAAAGGAAAATAGTTGTTCTAATTATTATGTATATTTCTTTTATAAACAAAGAAAATCCTTTATATTACAGAGACATTGCATGGCTGGTGCTACGATCCCACTGATATTACAAATCCTTCCAGGTCGGTGCTCACAAACTCGGGATAATTTTTTCATACTCTCTACATTTACATCTTTACTACAGTTTCCGAAAAAAGTTCACGCTTTATGCTCGTACAGTGATTAGTAATCATTATTCGAGAAACGATCCTTCAACAATGTGCTGTGGCAAAATGTGAAAGAAAATGCAGTACTGATAAAAACGGTTATTTAAAAATTTAAAAGCATGATACCCTAGATAATAAATATCCCCACAAACCCAGACGCAAGGCAAACTATTCGCGCACAACAATTCAAATTCAAGAGTTCCTAATCAGCAAAGTGATATTTGTGAGTAACATCGTAACAAACAAGCCAAGGATTTGAAGATATTGGGGCAATAAACCACGAGCCACACGCAAGAAGAGATTGCTGAATTATTGAATGAAACATACGCAAAAAATACAGTTCGGGTTTACATCTCATCCAAGTCAGTCGACAAACAAAACCGCTTACGTTGGGGACAGAAGAAACCAAGTACAGTATTGTGTAGTGAACAATAGACCTCGAAAATGAGTGAACCAAACGAACAAAAGCTACCGTCGGTACGAAAGAATACAATTATTGTTGACTTCAGACAGTGTAAAACTCGACCTTCGATACGAGAACTTGAAGGTTTGCTTAAGGAGCAAATGCATCTTGACATTAAACGTGTGCATTTACTTCAGTGCAATAAGACCAATAATGTTGTTTATATCCAGTTCTATAAAGAGTTGGATGCAATTCAATTCGCTAAAGACAATAATAATGTGCACTATGTGGAGCATGAAAACATCAAGTACAACATTCCAATATATACGGAAGATAGTGCTATAGAAGTGCGTGTGCATGATCTTCCCTCAAGCGTCATCGATCCTTATATTCACAAAATCATGGCCCAATACGAAGAGATTCTCTCTATCGAAAAAGAAAAGTGGAAGAATTTTTTCCCCGGTATTCTAAATGGCGTACGTTTGTTACGCATGCGCTTGAGGAGGCCTATACCTTCTTATGTGACATTCGGTCAGGATACAAGAATTCCGTGCAAATCACTTGTTACCTATGACAATCAGATGGCTACATGTCAATATTGCCAAAAAGCTGTTCACTACGGTAAGCCATGTGATAAACCGGACAAGGAGACAACTATACCAAAGGACAACGGTGCTTCCTTCACATCAACCCCAAGCAACCCCAGTACACCTGTGACAGTCACCAACAACAGTGAAGCATCCTATTCAACGAAACCATCCAACGTATCCCCTATAGAACAAAATACACCAGCTGCAGTTAACAGCTTACCATCCAACCAACCAGCAACTGCAAACAATGTACAACAAAGCGCATCTACAGCAACTAGCAACGAAATCAACAACAATACCACCGATGCGGCAATGGATGACGAGACGAACGAAGTGCCCCTCAATCCTCGCAGGAGGGAAATGGAAGCTCCTCTCCCCCTAGCAAAAGGGTGACAACGAGATCCAATACAAAATAAAATCTTTTATTTAAAAACTCAGCTAAATCGGCCACGTAAAGCTTGTACGCAAATAGGCCTGAATAAAATATCTTTAAAAAAAAAAGCATTCTGAAAAAAAAATACGCAAATGCGGGATTTTATCAAGAGATGTCTCTGCAGAAAGGAATACATATAGTCTCGAAACTATGGCGTCATTTTTTTTTGCTGTAACGTTCCAAAAAACCATTACTGTTACGTTGGATTTTCAGTTAGTGTCATACACATTTAGTGAAGTGAACATGTAGAAATTTTGCCAAATATAGAGCGTTTGCAAAAAATGTTGATTCATGTCTTTGTTTGGAAAAAATAGCCTAACGAAGAATATGCTTTATCGGTCGCGAGTTGTGTATATTGGTTTAAAAGTAGGGATTTTAGTGTGAAAAACAAATAATGAACGGATCAACCCAAAACATGTAATGCTGAATTACTTAAATGAATTGTTAAATTAAGATAATATGCAAAATCAAAAATAAAACAAAACACTGAGTAGATAAACGTTCGGCTCTAAGCCGTTTCTGATCATCTACACATCATGGCAAAAAAAAAATCAGAAGGTTGGGAAATGGCTTCCTCATCAGCTGAATGGAACAGAGTAGAAGAAGTGAAAAACAGTGAGTGAAATTTCTCTTTCTAAGTATGGTACAAATGGTCTGAAAGAAAATGATGCTGAGCATTTGTTGGGATCATGAAAGGAACCTTTACAACAACCTTCTCAAACCAGAAAGCAAAGCCTTGGTATTACATTCCTGTAGTGGAATTCGATCTTCCGTTTCAACAAACTTCGCAGAGTGTACAGAACCATTGCATGGCTGGTGCTACCGATTCTACTGACACTACGAATCCTTCCAGGTCGGGGCTCGAACATACGACAACTGGTTTGTAAGACCAGTGCCTTATGCATTGAACCGCCAACCCGGGACGACCAAACACGATGGAAATGCTCCACAAGAAATGAGAAAGTCATTTTGTAGCACAACAACGCCCGCAAATCTTGTGAAGCAAATCAATCAGACCCACTTTTTACGACCTCTTCGTAGGAATTGAAGTGCTGTTCAACCAAAGTGTAACCCATCGATGAAAACAAATGGCAATCAGAAGGGACCAAGTCGGGTGAATACGGCGTGTGGAGCAGTAGCTCCCAGCCAAATGCTTTGACTGTTTCCTGAACCGGTTTTGCTTAGTGTGCAGATTTATTTTAATTATTTCGCCGTGTTTTCTGGCTCATTCTGATCGTTTTTTCGATCAATTCAAAGTTCAAATTGATGAATCGTTCTCTGTAACGAGTAGTAATTTGTGCCTTTGAATCAAAATTCCCAAGTGTTTTGTTTTGGGTTTTTTATCTATCTTTCATTCAATTCATGTGGTATCCATTTTCTACACTTTGGGACTATTCCTATAGCTTAAAAACGGTCAGAAATTGTTTGCTGTGTCACATTTAACATTGTTGTCGTTCACTTTTGACTAGACGTTTTAGGTTCATCAAATATAGCTTGTCATTCGGCGACTTCAAACGTTTCAGAAGGTCTTCCACGTTCTTCATTTCTCACATGAAAATCATTATCTGTGAAACGTTCAAACAAAATTGTTAACAGGTGGACAATGAGTCGCAAATAGCGAGGTTCGCCAAATCTATCTGAGAAAGGTCCCGAGCACATGAATTCATGGCAAGTTTATGTATGTAGAGTAAATTTCTCAATATTAGAAGCAATTTTTGAATAAATCATTGCTAAACCCAATCCAGGATAAAGCTAATCTATTAGTTGCAAAAAAGATGTGAATAGCGTATCAATGTGTTTGAAAATCTCTCTTTCAGTAACCGTAGAATATTCTTGTCCAGGAAGCTGTTTGAAAACTGAAAGTCTGGATGTGGATTTCATCACCCTGTACCCTGCAATCAAACTTTCTTAGCTGTTTGCGTGAACGACCGACTTGCCTAATTCAGAGTTTAGCGATGCACGGTTATATACGAGATTTCTTGGATGGATTAGTTGTAACAGTTTTCGATATTTTTGCGACGTCCATTATTACATTAGTAACAGTTAATTTGGTTAGTAATATATTCGAATATTCGACGAAATTTAGTGCATTTTTTGCACATTTTTTATTGTGGTTAGGTAACCAGAAGTCAGATACATATGAAAAAATTCTATGGGGCTTCAGGGTCTTTCATTTGAGCTCAAGTTTGTGAAAAACGCTTGAACCATCTTGGAGAAAAGTGATTGCACATTTTTGTCACATAAATTTTTCGAGCTGATTTGAATGGTATATGAATTCAAAAGTCGGTTTTCACAGTGACTGCATAGTCTTTCATGCACCACAAAACGGTTGAAGTTGAACTACTAAGTTCTTTTAATGATTCATTTTGAGCTGGAAACAAGGAAACGTAAAAAACGCAATTTCCATGTTACTTAGTGCAACTGGAAAAGCATATTCACTGAACATCTCTACTGCTTGTTATGAAAAGGCTTCGATTCAATTGCATCTGGAGGGGCACAGACGTCATTTACTTACGAAAGGAAACGAGCACCATCCTTGGCTCCAGAGCAACTAGGAAAGGAAAGTGCAATCAAGCTCGTGTAATGAAAAGCTTTTCGTAACTAACCATTCGTGGAAATGACCCTGGATAACATTCATGGCACTTGTAGATATTCATTTAATAGCAATAGAAACCGTGCCCAGTTTGTCGTAGCGATAGTTTCCATCGACAGAAGACTCTTCCGACCACCAACCTTGGGTTGAAATAAGGTTGTATAAAATGATAACACACACATCACTGCATCTTGTGATCTGGTCGAAGTTATTTTAAAAAGTTTTTTTTAATTAATTTAGTGGTGCAATGATGCCTTTCTCATTTTAAATATATTTTCAAAAATATCACTAGAAGATTCTGTCAAGAATTTTTTTTTCAATCTTGAATAAAACAAGAAACTTTCTTTGGGTATAAACTAACATACCCTTCTCAATTTGTAAACAGTTAAATCAAGTTAATAAGAATTTTTCTTTATTTTGCATCGTCGCACCAAATAATTAAACACAATTTACTCTATAGTTCTGGAACCGGAAGTCGGATTATGATGAAATTAAACAGCAACCTATGAGACTATAGGAACTTTTATTTGAACCTGTTTGTGGAAATCAATCAAACCATCTCTGAGAAAATTGAGTGAGTGTCGTTTTAAACTTTGTGACCACTATTTCCGGTACTTGGAACCAGTATAACCGAAGTTGGTTCGTTTAATAAGTTACCAATATAGCCTACAAATTAAATCAGTTTTGAGCCAAATCTAGAAGAATATTATCTTTTTTTGCGTCCTGCTATAAATCACGGTTTTTTTTTTTATTTCATTAGTGATATTATTTAACATAACGCTATCGCTTCTTGGCCTAAAGGCTAAGATCAAAGTGAACACATACGCACACACATACACGACACATACATTGCTCAGCTTGATGAACTGTTTCGAATGATATAGAATACTTAGCCCTCTAGGCCAATTTCCACTAGTCAATTTTTCATGCGATTGCATAAATTTTCTATATGAGCAAATCAATAAGTGTACCTTATGATAAAAAAAGAACCGGAATATCCAATATAAAATTCCCGCGCTTGTCTAATCGGTAAGCTTTTATTCTCTCAACGTTGGCAACACTTTTATACACATTCTGTCTAATTTTGACGCATATCGTACGATTAGTTTTTGTTTGGTGTCTATACAAAGAAGTTGAAATATTTTCGTGTGGCGATTTTTATATTGGATGAAAATTTAGAACAACGTGCGTGCATCAAATTTTGTGTTGCAAATGGATTTAAGTGTTCCGAAACGTTGAAAATGTTAGAAAAGGCCTTTGGTGAATCGTGTCTAGGAAAAACACAGGCATACGAGCGGTATAAACGCTTCAAAGGTGGTCATACAATCTTGGATCATGATGAGATTCCTGGCCGCCCAACAATATCTGTTACTGAAGAAAACATTGAATCGGCGAAGCAAATCGTGTTGCAAAATCGTTCTGTACCGATTAGAGAGATTGCTGTGTTGTTGGGCATCTCTTATGGATCAGCCGAATACATTTTAACTGATGTTTTGGGTTTGAAACGCGTCCAAAAAAGCTGAATTTCATTCAAAAACAGCGTCGTGTTGATGTGGCCAAAGAGATGATTTTTTGGCCAAAAACTCAACCAATATCATCAACCAAGCACCGTACTCTCCAGATATGGGGCCCCGTGTGACTTTTTCCTCTTCCCCAGACTCAAATTGCCATTGCGGGGAACGCGTTTTGAGACCATAGAGACCATAAAAGAGAATTCGCTGCGTGAACTAAAGGCCATACCTTCGGCGGCCTATAAAACTTGTATGGAAAATTGGATCAAGCGTTGGCATGCATGTATTGCCGCAGGAGGAGAGTACTTTGAAGGCGACAGTAAAGAAATTTATTGAAAATTGAAATTTTGCGTTTTTTAATAAAACTCCGGTTCTTTTTTGATCATAAGGTACTTTTATAGAAAAGCATCGTTATCATGATCTTTTATAACACTAACAAGTAGGTATAAATTAAATAAAAGAATAAGAAATTTAGTTTTTTTTTCACCTGAAAAATATAAATTTTTATATGGCAACCCTACACGCTATACGAAATGTAATTAAGTTTTGCATCGTCATTTTGAATGACGATTAGAAAATTTTGACACTCATCTCCCTATAATCTCGGAACCGGTAGTCGGATCTTGATGAAATTGCACAGTATATTCAAAGACAATGAGAGCTTTAATTTGAATCGTGATTCGTGAAAATCGGCTCAACCGTTTCTGAGAAAAACCAAGTGAGTTCCGTTTTCGGAGATTTTCTTCACTATTATCGGTACTTCCGGAAGCGGAAACCCAGTCCCAAAGTAGTTTTATATATTCACTAACTAAAAAGATCTACCAACTAGATGAATTTAGCAGTAAGTTTTATAACAATGTGCACCTCGTTTTGCTATCGCTTGTGAAAAAATACTCATGAAATTGAAAATTTTCACTAACCGCACTGTAATACCGGAACCGGAAGTCGGATCTGGATGAACTTTTCGGGAATTTTTTAAAGAATTTTAGGACCTTTTATTTGCTTCTTAGTTTGTGAAAATCGGTTAAGAAATTTCCAAGAAAATTGAGTGCGCATTTTTTAATAAGTTTGCACATATTTCCTTGTAATTCCGGAACTGGAAGTCGGATCCAAATGAAATTCAAGAGAATTGTATGATTGGAACCTAAGTTTGTGAAAATCGGTTCAGCCATCTCTGAGAAACGTGTGTGACTATTTTTCCCCATTTTTTGATGCATATCACCCTGTACTTCCGGAACCGGAAGTCGGATCGAAATTAAAATCATGAACATTGTATGGGACCCCAAGACCTTTCATTTGAATCTAAGTTTGTGAAAATCGATTTAGCCATCTCTGAGAAAATTGAGTGACATTATTTGTCACATACACACATACATACACACACAGAGACATTTTTGTAATCTCGACGAACTGAGTCGAATGGTATATGACACTTGGCCCTCCGGGCCTCGGTTGTGAAGTCGGTTTTCGCAGCGATTGCATAGCCTTTCTATATGAGAAAGGCAATAATATATATAGACTCATACAATATTCTCCATAATCCTCATCTGATGAGATTTTACTTCATTCAAAAAGTAATATTTTGCAAAACAAAATAACCTCTGTTTTTTTTTCGCTCAGGACACCAAGAAAGTTCAAAGTCAACTAATATCTTGGCCTTTTATGTATGCTACTAGCGGTTATCGAATGTTGAAAAGCTGTCCGTTCCAGGTATCTTTCGGCTGAGGCAGCAGACTACCCGTTAGCATAAGTATCATGGAAGGATCGTGGAAGGAAAAACATTCTCAAGTTTCATTCTGCCGTTCGCTGGTCGGCAATGTTTGCGAAAGTTTGTGATGATGACGAATGTGAAACTTTGTTCGTATCGTACCAAGGTCCAACGGAGCAGGGGAAGGATACAATGCATTGTATATGCCTGCCCAGAGTCAACCGTCCGACTAATAATCCAATCTTTCGCAGATGAATTGACGGCAACATTAGTTGGCATAATGGAGGACCATGAAGAATGAGTAATGATTATGTTATTTGAAATATTCAAAAATTGTTTGATGTTTTGAAATATCCTTTCATGATCTACCTCTATCATATTGGACTAGGAATTACTAAGGTCACAAGTGGTATTGAGAATAGCTTGATTTTGATTGCGTTTATGTGATGAAATGGTGAAATGTTTCTCAACATCAACAACATCGTTGTTAGAAATACAGATCCCTGAAGAAGCCAGACGATTATGCACTTCATTACGATTCGAAACCATTGCTAAAGTATTGGGGATTCTACATACCGTACAGCTCCATCATAATCAATTTTGCTCTTTATCAAATTTAGCGAATGCATACCGTCATATAGCCATTGCTTCGCAACCGAGCACCAGCATCGTGGTATCCTCTTTCCACGCCGAGAGTCTTCGCGTAAAATGATGCCTTAACCTGCACTTCCGAGCCCCTTCTTCAATACTGACCTGACAGCGTGACAGGCTTCATGGCATCGTTTCGTAAAATCTCCCCAGAGCAGAGAACAGATAGATATGGATGTAATGCAGTACGTGTCTGCATCAACTTCAATTTCATTCATCCTTCTTCATTTCGCTTTCTCTCACACAACAGGTCTCGCATTTATATAGGTAGGTATGTACGAGAGAACTCCTGTCAAAAAAAAACGAAACAGGAGGATACGAAGCCCCAAACAAGAAGATTTTCAGTTCCACGGAACCAATAGCAGGGAAAGACGTGGTGCGTACGTGTGAGTTTGCCGGGAATTTGGATGTGTCGCTTCTGCTGCTGATGTTGCTGCTATTTCTGCTGCGACTCGGACCACTTTTGTTATTAATATCATCAAAATGATCATTTTCGGCAATGAAACCCGTAATAATGAAACGGAGCCGAATGCACTCATATGCATATTGCATGTCTGCCAGCATGTTTCTGGTTCGCGCTTGCCCTTGGTACGGTGCCACTGCAGCTGGGAAACGACTTAGGTTGGGCTCAAATATTTCAGCAGGGTGGGCGCGACCGAGACGTACACGGCGAACAACGAGATCCGGCGTAGTAACCGGAAAGAAACATTTGAATTAAAGTAGAGATAATTGTTTCTACACGATTTCACACGATAAATGTGCAAACATTGTGAGCCGGGCCGGCATTAATCATGATAGCAACTGCAGCAGCACCACCACCAACACAACCAACGATACACGAGTTTTACTGCAAATGATGAATCAGGCGAGCGTTGGATTGGCCACATGCGTATGCCATGCATATGAGACATCAATTGTGTGATTTTGAGCGTTATGCCCCATTTGTTATGGATATATTTAATGTGACATAAATTTATGGTTGAAGTAAGTCAGATAGATGGCCATGTTAAATGTACATTCAAAATGTAAACTGATATATTAATCAAATTTATGTATCAATTCATTCGAATAAGAAATAATATTTCTGTTTACTCTTTATCGATATGAAATCTATTGATGACTTTAGATATCTGCTAGTATTCACGAGCATGATAATTTCCATCGCACTTGTAGTGTGTCTAGACCGTCTAGTAACCCGCGAGTTTCACAACTCGGTAGTTGCTGGGAATCGTTCCACGGTATTTGGTGAAAAATGAAGCGAACAAATCTGCGTTGTATCGAATCGATTCTACGAGCACCAATCAGGTAGCAAGGGTTCTAAACAATCAAGCAATATTCGACAATAGAACGGAAAAGTGCACAGTAAAGCGATTTTAAACAACGTACATCTATAAAGTGCTTAATTACGTAAAGTAACTCATGTGATGCCGAAACCTTCGTTTTCAATCCTTTCTTCAGATTCCCTCATGCTATAGTTGAAACGAACCTATCTTAAGCATGTGTCATTTAGTGAATGATTGCTCGAAAGTGTTCGATCTTCATTTCTAACACAATACTATGAAATGATTGTTCATCAATACTTTTGCGGATTAGAAGTAAACTGGAGATAGTTATAGTTATAGAGATAGTTATACCCATACTGTATAAGAAGCGCTTAGTGTTGAAAATCAGTTGTATCACTTGGTTTTGTTGACTGTTGATACTTGAAAAACTTATGAGGTTATGTGCTTACGAGCCAGAGAAGCACGAGCCCTCAGAATAAATAAATGAATGCACGATAGTCGATCTTCCTAACAAGGATTCCAGAAAAAAAGACATCGTCGAAGTACAGTAAAAATATCAATGGTACGAAGTGGATTCCTTGAGAAATTCACTATGATTTTGACTTCTTTAGAAGTGTTGTCAACCATTTTTAATGCTAATCGACGATTCCTGGAGTATGACTGTAGCCACCGAAATATGTTCGAACCGAATCCATGTGTGTATAATTGTGCTAACATTATGTCGTGGTTGAAAATATCAAATACGGGAGACATGCCACTGGACATTTCATCAGTCATATAGGACAAAGACAACAATAGATTTATGGTTGTAAAGGGCTGAGACATGAAACCGTGTTGAATATTGACGACTCACTTGAAACAAACATGAGAAATTTTTTGCAAACATCTGACAGATTTCTTGTGTGTTTGTTAAAATTCCATTGACGAAGGTAATAGTATTAACAGTTCGGCTGAAAAGTTCGTATCGTTTAATAGAAACACACATTTTTTTGCCAAAATTCGTTTTTATTATTCAACATAATTGCCATCAGAGGCGATACAGCGATTATAGCGATCTTCCAACTTTTCGATACCATTTTTGTAGTACGATTTGTCCTTTACCTCAAAATAGGCCTCAGTTTCAGCGATTACCTCTTCATTGCTTCTAAATTGTTTACCAGCGAGCATTCTCTTGAGGTCTGAAAACAGGAAAAAGTCACTGGGGGCCAAATCTGGAGAATACGGTGGATGAGGGAGCAATTCGAAGCCCAATTCGTTCAATTTCAGCATGGTTTCATCGACTTGTGACACGGTGCATTATCTTGATGAAACAAAACTTTTTTCTTCTTCAAATGAGGCCGTTTTTTTTAAATATCGTCCTTCAAACGCTCTAATAACGCTATATAATAGTCACTGTTGATGGTTTTTCGTTTTTCAAGGTAGTCGATGAAAATTATACCATGCGAATCCCAAAATACAGACGCCATAACCTTACCGGCCGATTGTTGAGTCTTTCCACGCTTTGGGTTCGGTTCATCGCGTGCAGTCCACTCAGCTGACTGTCGATTGAACTCCGGAGTGAAGTGATGGAGCCATGTTTCGTCCATTGTTATATATCGACGAAAAAAATCGGTTTTATTTCGATATAACAGCTCCAAACACTGCTCAGAATCATCAATTCGTTGTTGTTTTTGATCGATTGTGAGCTCACGCGGCACCCATTTTGCACAAAGCTTTCTCATATCCAAATATTCGTGAATAATATGTCCAACACGTTCCTTTGATATCTTTAGGGTGTCAGCTATCTCGATCAACTTCACTTTACGGTCATTGAAAATCATTTTGTGGATTTTTTTCACGTTTTCATCGGTAACAGCCTCTTTTGGACGTCCACTGCGTTCATCGTCTTCGGTGCTCATATGACCAGTACGAAATTTTGCAAACCACCTACGAATTGTTGCTTCGCCCGGTGCAGAGTCTGGATAACACTCATCAGCCATTTTTTGGTATCGGCGGCACTTTTTTTCATCAAAAAGTAGTGTTTCATCAACACACGAAATTCCTGTTTTTCCATTTTTTTCAAAATAACAAAAGTAGCTTCACTCAAAATGCAATATCTCACAAACTAATAATCAGACAGCTGTCAAATTTATACACGTATCTTTTGAAGGTTGGTACTAACTGAAAATGGTATGGATTTAATTCTACGAACTTTTCAGCCGATCTGTTAAGACCAAAGAAAATGAATGTAATAATAAAAGGTAGATTATTAATTAATGAATTAACATAGCGTGGTGGGTTAATTTTTCGTAACAATCTGCCTCTGGTAGTGAAAGGGCAAACAATCGAACAGCCTTCATGGGTCTGACATCGTTGCGACTGACTCAGTAGAGAAGGCAAGACGATTAGAAATATATTCTCCTGCCCAGTGCTTGAGTGGAAAGTAGGGATAGAGCGAGAAGATTGGTGTTTTATTGAGAAGATGCTTGGATAGAAGGTGCCTGTCGTAAGTCGTCTAGGATTTGAACATGTTCGATGTACACTGTATCAACTCGGCTGCTGTTGTAGAACTGTATCTACCACAACTCAGAATGGCGGAAATTATAAACGTGTATGCAAGGAATGCATAACAACTCAGGTTCTAGTCCTGCCTCTGTGTGTATCTTTTTTTTTTCATAAATCTTCTTTTCTGCGAGTTTTCATTCATTTGAACTTCTCAATTGTTTTTCTACTATCATTGGAAAAAATTGATCGCAGATGAATTTTAGAAATCACAAAGCAGAATATTAGGCAATCATATCCGGGACGACAGAAACAAAAACAATATAATGCATAAACAATTGAGAAATTGAGATCAATCTTAATGAACAAACACAATTTAATTCATTGATATTGCATTTACTACAACTAAATAAAACGAAAAGTACGTAGAAAGAAGGGTGGAAACGTTTTTTCTCGGTATCCTCAATAGCGTACGTGTGTTACATATGCGTTTAAGGAAGACTGTAGCGCATGTCAATATTTTCAAAAATCTGTTTACCAGTGCCGTAGTGAGGGTGAGGCGACCGCCTCGGGCGCCAACATCCATGGGGTGCCAAAACATGATGGAATAGGTAAAAATTAGTTGTATCAATAGTTTATGGAGAAACTTATTCTTTACCATTTTTTCCGGGAAACCGATTTAAATTGTATTAAGTTTCAGATAATTCAGATAGTATTACCACTGTTACCATCAGCCAATAATAATACACAATCGCCATTCAGTGACCACCGCAACAATTATTTTTCGTGAACAAGAGACGCCCTTTTCTCGATTGTTATTGTACCTCTGGACCTTCCCAAAGAGAAAACCTGCAAACCTATTGAAGAGTTTTGATTTTCTGAATGCAAAGCAGATAGGTGGATAATGTCGTGAGACATAACCGGATGACGTGAATACGAATTCTAGAACTCGTCTACATTTCGAATCAATATGCTAGAGCTGAACTCTAAATCTGAGCTCTGAAACTCAATTTTGTGGCTAGATTCTGGAACTGGACTCAGGTAACGAATTCTCGAACTGAGCTTTGAACATGTGTTTTGGAACTGAACTCAAGAACAGGATTCCGTTTAGACACTGAATCCTATGCCTAAATTCTAGCACTGAACTCTGGGCCCAGATTTTGGTTTGCTTTTGAATTTTAATTACAGAGTTCCGGTCTAGTATTCAGTTTTCAAATTAGTATCCAGCATTAAACTCCGAGATTTAGTTCCAGAATTCAGATCCGGTTTTTAGTTCAATATTTTTCAGAATCTAGTTCCTTCTAGAATTGTGGAACTGACATTTGAACCCAAATTAGAGTTGCTTTCTGGAACTGAATTCTGAACGTGGATTATTGAATACATTTTAGAACTGAATTCTGGAAATACAACTAAGTTTTGGATCTGAATTCTGTTCCTGGATTTCGGCCTGAAGCTCCAGAATTTCAGGTTCAGAATTCAGTTTCAGAATTCTAAACCAAAATTCTGAAACTAAATTTTCGACCGAATTTTGTAACTGAATTTTAGTTTCAGTTTCAGAATTCAGTTTCAAAGATCATTTCCAAAATTTAGTTCCAAAGTCCAGGTCCAGAAACAAGATCCTGATCTTAATTTCAGATTTCGTTTTCAAAATCCAGGTATAGAGTCGAATGCTGAAATTCAGGTCAGTTTCAGAACTCGGGGACTAGATCCGGCCTTGGATTAAGGACGAGGAACTAAATTTGAAATCGGGATTCTAAAAATGAAAAAAAAGTCTGGTATGTCAATTTCTGCAAACAACGACTGAAATCAGGTGCGTATTCAAGGAGTGGGGGTTCCGTCTCCACGTTCCGTCTTCCATCTGCACTCCGCCATAGATAGTCCTCAGTACCTTTCATTCGAAAACACTGAGGGCGCGTTGGTCCTCTGCCAACATAGTCCAGGTCTCGTGGCCATAGAGAACAACCGGTCTAATGAGCGTTTTGTAGATGGTCAACTTCGTGCGATGGCGTACTTTTCTCGATCGAAGAGTTTTTCTGAGTTCAAAGTACGCACGATTCCCTGCTAAAATACGTTTCTGAATTTCTCTGCTGGTTTCATTATCGGTGGTCACCAGTGCGCTCAAATACACGAACTTGTCAACCACCTCGATATCGTCATCGTCTATCAATATTCGTGGTGGGAGGCGTAGTGTTTCTTCTCTAAAGCCTCTTCCTCTTATATATTATGTTTTTGACGCATTTATGGCCAGTCCGATATGCCTAGCTTCAGCTTTCAGTCCGATGTACGATTCCGTCATTTATTTATGGATTGACAACCAATCGATTCGGAAACTTTTAACCTAAACATGTATGGCAACGTCGTTTCAGTATGTCAATAGCATACTATTGAAAAATTGGTTTCAATCGACCTATGTTTTCATCCACCAATTCCAGCTGACCAAAATGATGACATTCTCTTGATTTTTCGTTTAGTACAAATGAGTTGCACAGACTCATATATATAAAATTATTAGATGCAATATCATACACCATTAAAGAAAAACTCAAGATAAGGTGATATGCGCTTTTACATGTATTATTTCAGTAGGACCCCTCGAGAATCTCGGTTTACCGCCAGTCTCAGTTCAATTATTATTTGAATCAAAACAAAAAGCGTCTGATCGCTAAATGCGTTGTGACTATTACAATACTCGTTAATATATTAATAACATCAAGTTACAATATGTTCGAAATTGTGGAATTTCGCTGCGAATCCAGTGGTCAATAAAAAAAACAATACAAAAAATGTAGAAAGTTTTAAAAAATAAATTATAAAAAAATTCATTTGCCAGTTTTATCATTTGCAAACAATTTAGGCGCCTAAACTAGATTAAGGTTCTATTCGGTCACTTGAATAAGTTTTCAGTTCAGTGCATCCGCCATCATATTTATTTTTGTTTTTATTATGGGAGCCTTTAAATTGTTTCATTTTTAATGCAATTGTGTCTTGCAAACAACCTTGTAATTTTTTTTTAGATTCTCTATTTATTCGATGAAATCAGGTCGGATGGTGCCGAATATAGAATAATGAGCGATTTTGTCGCCAACACAATATGCACAAATTCACCCTAAGCTACTGGCGCTTTCTGGTCAATGGCAGCCAAACGATCTTTACATATCGCATTGCAATATTCAAAAGGTCGCGCTTTGAACTTGAGCACATTGCCTGTGCATCAGAATTGCGTGTATTCATACACATCTCATATCGCTATGTTAGTGTCTTTTCCGTGCACAAGAGTTACTGCAAAGATTCAAGAAGAGAAGGAATTTACTCAGCTCAGTACTGAGATTTGTTCGTAACCGTCACGGAACGTTTTGACGGACGGAGCGTGTGAACGTTCCGGTAAAGAGAGTATTAAACTAATTTTGACGGAAGCTGACGTTCCGGTGACGGTGGCGGAAGGAGACGGATCGTCTGAATCGTACATTATGTTTAGGCCAGAGATGCCAGGTTCACAGATTGTTGCACAGACTCTCAATATGCTGCACTGATTTTATAAATCTCAGATTTTCGCAAACAGCTCACAGCCTGGCAATGAACCTCTAGAAGTCTTCCAAAAACCAGTGAAAATGTTTTTGCCACAGAGCTATTGAAAGTAGAGGGGCCACAGAAATGAGTGACGAGCAGGGCCGCTTTTACAGAATCTTTTTTACTTTTTTGAATCAAAAATTTGATTGAAACCCATCATCGATGTAAAAGTAAATTAGAATGCCTTGATTTTTCAATGAATTATACAACATAATTTTATTTACACTTTGTTTTGCTTTTAAAGTATATTGGAAAGTAAAGATCTGAGGAGTAACTTTGTATTCAATTTCCTGCTCCAAATATGTGCGTGAAAAGAGGGCCCACTGTCCTAGGGGACATTTGACGTGACCAATCAAGAAAAGAAAAACCTTTTTTAATACACGTAGTAGTGTAGTGATGCCTTTCTCATATTACTTATATTTTCAAAAATATCACTAGAAGATTCTGTCAAAAACGTATTTTCAATCTTGAATATAACAAACTTTCTTTGGGTATGAACTAACATAACCTTTTCAATTTGTAAACAGTTATGTCAAGGTCAGAAGAATTTTTCTTTGTTTTGCATTGTCGCACTAAATGATTAAACACACTTTGCCCCATAGATCTGGAACCGGAAGTCAGACCCGGATGAAATTAAAGAGCAACCTATGAGACTTTCATTTGAGCCTATGTTTGTGGAAATCGTTTGAATCATCTCAGAAAAAAAATGAGTGACCACTATTATTACCGGTATTTCCGGAACCGGGAACATGGAACCAGTATAGCCGAAGTCGGTTCGTTTAGTAAGTATCTAATATAGCCTACAAATTAAATCAGTTTTGAGCTAAAGCACAAATCTCCAAATAACTAGGGGAACGTACCACTTGAGCCAATTAGTTCTGATTCCTGATTCGGATTTGGATGAAATTGCTCAATATCTTTTAAGACAGTGAAAGTTTAACCGTTGTTGAGAAATCCAAGTGAGTTCCGTTTTTGAAGCTTTTCTTCACTATTATCGGTGCTTTCGGAAGCGGGAACCGGGGACTAGTAGTCCCAAAGTAGTTTTATATATTCACTAACTAGCAAGATCTGTCAACGAGATGAATTTAGCAGTAAGTTTTATAACAATGTGCACCTCGTTTCGCCATCGCTTGTGAAAAATACTCATGAAATTGAAAATTTTTAATAATAGCACTGTAATTCCAAAACCGGAAGTTCAACTTTCGAGGACTTT
Source organism: Malaya genurostris (assembly GCF_030247185.1). NCBI lineage: Eukaryota > Metazoa > Arthropoda > Insecta > Diptera > Culicidae > Malaya > Malaya genurostris. The sequence continues at coordinate 83,425,018 of NC_080572.1, read as the reverse complement.
TTAGACGATTTCAAGACCTTTCATTTGCATCTTAGTATGTAAAAATCGATTGTTTAACACAAATGTTGGTTGTTTCAAGGAAACATTGGCTGAATCAAATCAAAGATTCGTTGTTGTCACTATATAAACAAAAACCCTTCTTAATCCACCTAGTGGTGTGATAATGCCTTTCTCTTTCTTCAAAGCAGTCTCATGAATTTATCATTTTATAAAAAAATTTCTGACACTAATTTTGACTCATTCTTGACACCAATTAATTCAGATTGATTCGAGTGGTTCACAAAAGCATGCTTCAGTGTTTATGTCACATACTCGGTATCGTTTTTTCAATCAAGCGCTTGGCATTTACGTTGCCTATTTATATGAGAAGAGTGATGCTAATCTAAAAAAAAACCCTTCTTAGTCCACTTAGTGGAATTTTCATAGATCTTGAAAAATCACCATAGGGGGCGGTACATGGAATTTCCGAAATCGAAAAAAAAATTTGATGTCAAAAGGCTTAGAAATTTCATGTACTCCCCCCTATGGTGCTTTTTCAAGATTGAAAATTTTCAAAACTTAACCGCCGAGCAGCACCCCTTACGCATGTCCGATTTAGCTCAAATTTTGCATGAGGGCTTTATTCGAGATGCCTAAACTTTTGAGCACTAGAGCTTTACGAAAATAGAGGTGATCCCAAAATTTTGGCACCCTTATATATAAGAGCTGCTAAAATCGGTTCAGCCATCTCCGAGAATCTTGCGCGGTAAAAAAACAACGCGTTTTGTCAGTTACGTCACTTTTACCATCATATCTCCGGAACCAAACGTCACAGTCATTTGATCTTTGAACTTGATCAATGGCCTAACAATAGCTTTCAAACGGGCCTAAGTTTGTTAAAATCGGTTCAGCCATCTCCGAGAAACTTGCGCGGTAAAAATATCTTCGAAAAGTGCACACACGTACACACACATACATCGATGCGGAACAAGGCAATTTCTAATGATCGACATTTTCAATCAAACAGTTCAATCAATCGGCACACTTTTGAATCCGCAATTGCACGAGAATCTGCTTAGATTTATTTTTATTAGGAACCAACACCGTGCACGCGAACCCAGATTCTAGAATTTTCACTAATCGCACTGTAATACCGGTACCGAAAGTCGGACCATTTATTTGCTTCTTAGTTTGTGAAAATCGGTTAAGAAATTTCCAAGAAAATTGAGTGCGCATTTTTTCATAAATTTGCACATATTTCCTTGTAATTCCGGAACCGGAAGTTGGATCCAAATGAAACTAAAGAAAATTGTGTGAGGCCATGAGCTCTTTCATTTGAATCTGAGTTTGTGAAAATCGGTTCAGCTATCTCTGAGAAACGTGTGTGACTATTTATATCCTTTTTTTGGTGCAAATCACCACCCTGTAATTCCGGAACCGGAAGTCGGATCGGGATAAAATTTAATAGCAGTTTATGGGACCATAAGACTTTTCATTTGAATCTGAGCTTGTGAAAATCGGTTCAGTCATCTCTGAGAAAATTGAGTGACATTATTTGTCACATACATACATACACACACAGACACTTTGTGATCTCGACGAACTGAGTCGAATGGTATATGACACTCGGCCCTTCGGGCCTCGGTTATAAAATTGGTTTTCACAGCGATTGCATAGCCTTTCTATATAAGAAAGGCAAAAAGGTCATTCTGATAGTAGGTAGAAGCACTGAAGAAAGCTTGCCCCCGTGGCCATTAATACGTAGAAGCGGCGCAGGTGGCGGTAATCCCATTCTGCAATGTTGTTACTCAATCGTTAGTTAGTACAAGTTTACCGCAGATTTATCAATTTAATCGACACCATTGACGGACGTTCAAACGATACAGACATAAGGACCAATGCTTGACTGGTGACCAGGTGAAGCACATTCCTCTGCACATGTCTCCGTAGTCTCGTCTAGTTGGAACAACAAATTTTCCAGACCTTTTTTAAGTAGTTTCGGTAACACAAAATCACCGGGTCTGAAAATGAACGGCTCAAATACCAGGAGAAACATTCCATTCAAGCGTCGTGCGACAGATTCTTATTGTTGTTTGGGGTCTGCCACAGACTTGTACTCGAAAAAATTCAAAGTTAACAAACATATTATTTTCAAACATTATTTTGGAGTTATCAGTTATGGAAGACGTATTAATAGTACTTGTCATCGAAATAAAAATGAAAAATCATGTTTAAAGAAATCGAAAAGTCTACGTAGACTTTCAGAAAAATTATAAGAATTATTTAAAAAAAAACCTATGAGGTGAGACGGCGTGGGATTAAAATGCTCCTAATTTTGGTCTACGTGGATTATAAACGGTCTCTCATGGAACTTTTAAGAATCCGACCCTCAATCCGACGAATCAACCTATCTCCATAATTTAAACAAACAAAAAAAAAACACCGTATCATTTTCGAAAACCAAGTAGCTAAAGTAGCAATTCGAATCTCTTTGCAACGGAAGCTTCGGTTTTAATCAAACCTATGTTTGGAGTCTCTTCACCCATACGAATACTTGGAAACATAATTTAGAGACTTTGCTCTTCCTTGGAAAAGTAAGCGCGAAATAATAAACATATTTCCATTGAAACATAACGATTCTTACGAAACGAGTTCCGAGTCTTGCACCCAATCCGTCTAAGCTCATTTCAATGTTACAGAAACAAATCAACATGAATTTCCATTGTCAAATTCCAACTCACCTTTTGCCGTTCAGCGTTTCGGCTGCTGCTGCTGCTGCCCAGTTGTGGTACGATGCTGCTTCCTATCGTCCTCAAAATCGCACCGTCACCACTCACTGACTCCTTTGCCGCACCGGAGGTCCGGATTCCGTGGAGTCTGGATTAGCAGCCGCTGTCTGTTGCCAACTGCGATACACGACGCGGGCCGGTTCCACGGAGGTACGGCGATACGGTGAGCACTCGACACCGCACACACACACACAATTGAACCGTACGCACAATTTACCTGAGCAGAACGTAAAAATCGCAACGAAATCAATCGAACTGGGTACGCCAATTGACGGGCGGAGATCAAACTTCAGCCTTTTGTTTTGCTGTGCTCAACAACAATATCGAAATATTTATATACACTGAGAGGGGAATCACTCACACACCATTCGGCCCCTGCGGCTTCGAAACTGTGACGAAATACACAACAGCGGGCACTATTTTGATTGTTTCTTCTTCGAATCGCTTCGCGCTGTCGTCGTTGTTTTATTCTTGCCGGCGATGCTCTGATCACTGCGCTGATCTCACTCACTATGCTTTTTTTTTCTTATTTCATTACTTGTGGGCTTTCCGCAAACATCCAACAAACTTCTTTCTGCTATGGTGCGTGGAACGGTTTATAGCTTCTTTTCTTCTAACCAAACTAGTTTCAGCTTCCAGCTTCTCCAAATACCAAATCTGTGAATTATATTTTCTCGATTACAGCACACTGGATTAACCGATCGTACAATTGAGCGCGATCGCGAAACAAAACTAAAAAAAACTATCGGATATAATGTGGAATTTTAAATGAGTGGGAAAGAAGACTGATGGAAGATGAATAAAGTACGATTTAGACGATAAGTCGGACTCCGTACGTGGAACTTTACTTGGTGTGATTTAGAGGAAGACTTCCCGTGCCATTGACACTGTGGGCATTTTCATGGGATCTAAATGAAATTAATTTAACAGTTCATTGACGTACCGTGAACGATGACAAATCGTGTGAATCGTACTTAAAACTAGTAACTGCATTCACTCAGAACGTTAACACATACTAAACCAGACGTTTTCCGGGGTTTGCTAACTACTTAAGTCGACCCAGTCAGTTGCTAACAAACGTGACCAAGGGTAGGAGAGATGTTGGCTTTCATGCAACAGAATTCGTTAGAAAAACTGCGCGGTTCGTTGCATCGTTCGACTAGATTTCATGAGAATTGTCTTTCATTCGAAAAAAATGTCTGTGCCGTATTCTGCTATTAAATAAAAACAAATATGAGCTTCTCATAGGATGGAATCAGATCCTATTGTGAAAAAGGAGTCTCCGCGGCACTACACTTTTGTAATGACAATGCTCGATAACCATTTGAAAAGATTCCTAGTGCAAATGACACTTTCTCTTTCATTCATTACGGAATTTTCCTTTTTTTAATAATTACTGCAAGCAAGAATGGCTTTTATCGAATCAAAGAACGCTCACCAGTAACTCTCCACACGATGGAATCAGTGCCATCAAAGAGAGACGGATATCATCGCAACAACAAAAACCCGGCATAACTCATTTAACATAGAATAGACACCAGTGCGAGAGCGAATTTCTCTCGATGACATTTCTGAGAATCAAAGGTTAGCACGCTGCTGTGGGAATCCTCGGTGAAGCAACAAACGGTCGCTTATTCTCGTTTCGCGATCCGATTCTATACAGGCAGTTGATAATCGCGATAGAATCATTTTACTATTGCCGCTTATTCTAAATATGTGCATATAACCTTTGTATAAGTTGTGTCTATGAAAATGTCTATGAATGCTCCACACAAGGGCTTTGAAATATTGCAACCTAGTATGAGAATAATCAAGTTGAATCATCGATTCGATTTTCTGCGATAATTGTCAACTAGCGATTCTCTCTTAGGAAATTCCACACAGCAACGATCATTATAAGACTGTAAATTTTCTTAAGGGCCGCGAAATACTCAGAGAATGAAATGGAGTGAAGAAATGTAGAAAAATTCTCTCGCGGTTCATGCATTGAGAGACTCGAGTTCTTGTAGCATCTTCTACCGGATTGAAAATGTTGTATACAATATAGATAGCAATATAGCAGCTTCTGTCAAATTTTCGGCAATCACCAACACTGCCTGCAAGTAATATTGTATTATTCGAAAGACAAAGATTGAACTTTTGATTTGCACCTACGACAGTCACAATAATATAAATACGAAAACAGTTCTCTTCCCAAAGGCTTTCCTTTTTCAATACATCTTGATATTGTTGTTTTTCTCATTAAAACGGCTGTCATATACCATAGTACTGTGGGCAAAAAGTAATAAGACTTTGGAATTACATTTTGCACAGAAACCTTATTCATCGAAATTTTTTTTCTAGGTTGGTATGACTGTCAGTGACATCTGTGCCAAGTGTCACGCCAATATACTCATTACTATTTAGTATACGTCTGGGTTTTCTAATGTATTAAAAGTGCATTCGGCGATTTTTACAATGAGTTCCACAAAAACAGTTCCATTGAATTTTTTGTGTGGAATCAAATTTCTGTTGCAAAAAGCCTTCAGTGATAGTTGCATGTCACGAGCAGGTTTTTTTTTTGTTACAAGTTGTTCAAAGAGGATTGAGAACACGTTGACGACGAACCACGTCCAGGACGTCAATAAAATCAAGAAATTGGTGCTCGAGAATCGACGATTAACAGTTAGAGCCTTAACGGGATCGTTGGAATATCGGAAGGATTCGTAAAAAGATGCCGAAATTATGGGCCGACAACGTTTGATTTTTGCACCACGATAAAGCACCGTCGCTTATTGCATTGATTCTTCGTGATTTTTTCGCTAAAAATTCAACCAATATTGTTCCACAGCCACCGTATTCGCCTGATCTAGCTCCGTGTGACTTCTGGCCATTCAGCAAACTCAAATGACCGCCCCGGGGAAACCTTTTTGAGTCAATTGAAGACATCAAACGTGAATCGCTACGCGCATAGAAGGCTATTTCGGAAATTGACTTTAACAACTGTTTCGAGGATTGGAAAAACCGTTTGCAAAAGTGAACCGGGGCCGAGGGTGGGTTACTTTGAAGGGGACGAAATAGATTCGGAAGAATAAATAAAGAATTTAGAAATTATGAACAAAGTCTTATTATTTTTTGTCCACAGTAGTACGATTTAGTTCGTCAGGATCACAAAATGCATGTGTATGCATGTTACAAAAATATGCACTCGTATTCCTCGGAAAAGGCGTGTCCGACTTTCACACACTAAAATTCAAAAGAACGGTCTCTTGGTCTCATAGTCTACTAATGAATTATATCTGGATCGAACTGCCGGTTGAAATGTGCAAAATTTCGATTCGATTTTCTCGAAGACCACATAACCGACTTTCAAAAACTTAGGTTCCAATTAATGATTTTGCCATCCCATAGAATTTAATTTTAGCCGGATACGACTTTCGGCTCCGGAATTACAGGATTTTCAATTTCAATTTCCAGAGCATTTCCTGTAACAGACACTTGAATTTACTTTCTAGTCGTATTTTTCTTCAATTTTTCAAATCTGATTACCTGGTGACCAAAAAAATGGATTTTGGAAATACCGGATCTTAGTTCCTGGTTCTCAATCCATTAGTTAGAGTTAGAGTTCGACAGTTGACTTTAAGAGTAAGATGAAAATAAGTGCATTCGCTTCGAGTTTTCGCGTGGCTACAATAGCAGTACTGCATAATTTTCGATTTTTTTTTCTGCGGTATTCCTTCTTAGAGCCGAAGCAAAGATATTGTATCTCATTTTATTATAATTCGTTGATTGAAAGTAGAGTAATCAGCACAATAACTAAAGACTGTCCCAGAAAGTATGGACGCAACCAAAAACTGCTGCCATTTCGCAATGGTTCAGAATTTGTCAATTTTTATGGCTGCGTCCTGTTTTTTACACTCTTCTCTAACCACTTGTGCAGTTGTTTATTCGTTTTCATTAATTTATTTCGAAATGCGTGTACAAATGGTGTACAGAACGCGGACTGTCACTGAGAAAGATAGCAAAAATTTGAATATCTAACGCTTGTGAATTATTTACAGCGAAATCAAAGTGCGTCCATACTTTCTGGGACAGTCTTTACTGAAAATACTATTGGAGTAGGGCTCAAAACGGAACTAATTTTATTTTCTCAGAAACGACTGGACCTATTTTCAAAAACTTAAATTCAACTCAAGGATATCATAGTCACATAAGTTGCTGTAGAAATTTCTTCGGATACGTTCCATATACAGTCATCGGAAGCATCGAGGCAAAAAAAATTTAAATTTGGTTTATATAGTTTTTATATGTGGAATGTGTAAGTTGCTGGCCAAACAGACAAACCGGAAGTATCGGAAGTAGTGGTTAGTCTCAAATAAAAGGTCTCATAGGCTACTGATGATCTTTATTCGGATCCGTTTCCCGGCTCCGCAGTTACAGGGTGAAGTATGTTAAAAGTGTTAAGCCTTTATTCAGAGTGACGTGAAAGAAACGTAAAAATCATTCTAAATTTAGTTCAAAACTGTTCCATTTGTAGGTAATAATAGTTACTGGCCTAACAAAATCTGTTGTTTTATTCCAGTAAAAATCTTTCAACCGATTCTTGATTAAAGAAGTTTCAAAAATGTTGGAATCATGAAATGAATGAAAATTAGTAAATTTCAAATATTGATTCCGGGACTGCTAGTTTTACGAGTGCATGTAATCGAGCGCGTGTACTAATCGATTAATAAGAGTGAATTCCCATAAGTTTAAATAATGAAAATTGATGATTATTACAAAAAGATAACTTTTCAAGACAGAAATTCGAATTTTTAAAGGACATTTTCATGTTTTAGATTATTATTAAACTATATCTGTTTTTGTAGGCCCCGCTAATTTTTCAGATAAAATTTAACAGTTCTGTAGTTCTTTTCACTCAACTTAGTTTAGGTTTGATCTTCTTCAATCCGTGGAACTACTCATCCAATTGTTCTACCATGGTGGTATGAAGTGAAACCTCATGTCGAAGCGGACTGTCCTCGGTTGGTCAGGTGTTATTTTGTTTTGTCCAGGCGTCTCCTTACGTTTTCTCTTGCTCACTCAATACAGATTATTTTACGATAAATTTCGATGAACATTAGATAAGGTCCTAAGTAAAAATTAGGGCTTCTCTTTGTGTACTTTTTCTTACAATTATTACAGAATATTCTTGAATTTTCACGCTTCAATACATCCCGATGGCGCAATTGTTTTGCACACAATTGGCTTCAACCAGAAATATTTGGTTCTTTCATTTGATTTTGATGTCAGATGCTGTGTTTAAGCAGTGTTCATATCTTTCTCCATGCGGTAGCACCAACATAAGTAAACATAATCAAACTACAATAAACAAGATTTATTTTCTTATTCGAAGAATCATATTCATAATTAACTAGCTGACCCGTTGAAATTCGTGTCGCTTAAAATAGCTTTTTTTAAATTCTGTGTGAATTTTTCAAATGGTTTAAACAAGTGACTTTGTTTATCTTTTCTTCTATTGAATATTAGAGCCATTTCTCAAGTTATGGAATTAGAAGACCGTTACTCTTATTCAAATTGATTAAGCAAATTTTCAATGGCATTTCAAACCGAAAGTCAAATTGTTGGAGATCATCAGGAAGAAAATTATTCGTTTTACTTCCCTTTGAGAGTCCTTCATCGCTAGTCTGGTGCCATAGCAAAGTCGTCCTCAATCAATGTTACGCAGCGCGACAACCACATGACCGTTGCATTTAATATACCATACTGTCATTTGTACAAGACCAATGAACTCATTTAAATACAAGGCAATCGTATCTATTAGTCAAGCAACCACATCATTTTGCGGATTATTCGGCCTAAAATCAACGATAAACTTTTAAATCGATGAGCATGCTCGCCAACCAGAAGTTTGTATTGGAAAAATTTACACAATAAAGGCGGATATTTTGAAGGCAAGCACTCGGTTACGGAACTGAGACACCGCATTAATTTTAGTTTCCTTCTTATCTTTCAAATGCTGATATTCTTCACAAAAAAAAACTACAAGGATCAGCCCCATGGGGTTGTTCGCAGCCATTGATGTGGAACAAGGCAGTCAAAATTTCTAACGATCTACAATCAAACAGTTCAATCAATCGTCACACTTTCGAATTCGCAATTGCACGAGAGTCTGCTTAGATTGATTTTGATTAGGAACCAACACCGAACATTGTTTGTCTTGATTTTTATTTTGTTTTATAACCGACAAAATTACATCAATATCCCAAATGTATGCAATTATATTTTTGTACATCAAGTGTTTTGCACATACATTTGTGCTGTACTCATTTCGACTAGAAAATGAAGTGTTTAACACATGTAGTTCGACTCAATAGCAAATCAAACATCACATCCAAAAGGAAAACACATCAAAGTTAAGTGAAAATCTTGCATCTTAGTGAATTTGTACATGAAATCTTAAAACAAACCGCTTTGGTTATGTATTAAAATAAAAAAGCATATTAAATTGACGTGCTATTTACATATCAATCGATCGTGGAAATTTTTATCAAAATTATTTTATCATAAAAACGACTATTTAAATCGAATGCGCATCATAATTAGCTAAAAACAAATCATATTATTGTTCCTGGGAATACATTTTACAAAAAGTTCTGGCACTAGAAAATTTAACTTTTGACGAAAAAATCGACATGTTGGCAATCACCGGCTACTGAGGCTCAACTGAGTGGACGACATGTCCAATGAGCATAAACCAATTGTAGCTAATGCTCGAGCCCACGTATAGAGGGTCCCCCTATTCTTTATATAATTCAAGTGGATGAAAAAAAGTGGTTTGGTCATAACTCAGCTATCTGAGACTGAGTGATCCCAAACGCAAATTCATTCATTCGGGAAAAATTCCAAATTCAAGTGTTCCGAGATTCCAAGCTAGCTAAAGCGTTCGATTTAAGATTAATATTTTTGAACGTTAGGATCTGGATCGGTTATAATGACACAAACATCTTTTTGCAAATAAAATAATTTCAGCAAAAACAAGTAGGGTAACAGAGGTATTTTGGCCCACTTTAAGATTGATTTTATTTTGGCCCACTTTGTAAAAATATCCCAAATGTTATAATATCTTTGAAAACCCCTTCCGCAATAGGTGATTTAATGTGATTAGCTTCAAATTGATGCAACATGGGTTACTTAACATCGATAAAATCCGATGGAATTGATAAAGTTTGTTAGATGGGCCAAAATATATGAAGTGGCCAAAATACCTTTGTTACCCTAATCCTTGTTTTCATTTAACAGATTTTCTTAGCATTGAAGTGGAACACACGATTATTTCTACTGTCATTGAAACACTGAATGCGCAAACTATTTTTTTAATTTAACCTAGCATCCCTTTTGTGAACAGCATGCAGCATTTGTACTAATATTTAGTGTGCGAGCAAAAGTTGCAGTCATAATTTTTAACGATAAAGTCCTGAAATTCGTAGCATTCGCAATATATGATTGGAATTTTTTTTTTTTTAGATTTAAGTAACGTGATACGTTCCAAAACCATAGAATGGTTAAGGTTAGGTTCCAATTTTAAATACAGGATCTGTTTATATAATAAGAAAAACTTTACCGCTTTCATCAAACTCGATAGCGCGATCACGAATCGCTGCGTTACACACAAAATGCAAACAAAATTTGCGAGCAAAACTTGAACACTTGAAATCCCGAACACATCCATTGAAGATCCATAAAATACAAATAAAAATTAAAGCGAACAGAGACAATGTTCTTGATTGACGTGTTCGTTGTTCTTCGAATTTTTAAAAGTAACTGTTTGTCAATAATTGAGTTTTATTGCAGAATAAAATAAAAACTCATTTTTTGCAGACTATACTTTTTTCTTTTAGCTAGGAAGTAAACGTAAAAATTGGCGAGAAGAGAAATTTAACAAAGAGTATTTGTCATTGGCTTTAAGGCACATTTGTAAAATTTATGTCGAAATATATTTCTGTTTAATGTCCAAGCAATTTTTACTTGGGCCCTTCTCAAAAGCTAGACTAGAGTCCAATTTGACCATAAAGCAGGGGTGGAAATAGGCAAATTTTTTGATTCACAGTGAATAAAAATAATCAGTGTTATCTTTTCATATCACGTATTTATTGTAGATATTATAATGAATTTTGAAACGAATTATTTTTGATAAGATAAATTTTAGTTTTACTTAGAATTGAAAAAGCTCTTCAATTTCCTTTCCCACAATTCAGCACATAATCACAATTTTAGTTTTGTTACCCAATTTTTTAATTCACGGTGTTCGATTTTTTGATTCACAATCGGAAATCTTGATTCACATTTTCATGCGCAAAATGGGCTTATTTCCACCTCTGCCATAAAGTATAGTACTAATTCAAAATTTGAAAATCGTAAAAGTAAAACTCAAAGCGAATGCATACATTTTTATCTTATCTTTTGAGAAAATACAGATCTTTCTCTCAGTTTTGGGTAAAAATCAAAATTTCGAAAATCGCGAAAATCAGAAATGATTTTTATACAAAAAAAATAACCATCATACGTGCATATAGTAATTAAATCTTGCACGAATCACTTCGGTGTCGAGCTGAAGCGTAGAGGAAATTTAGCATTGAAGTATCATCGGAAGCTCTTCTCACTTTAGATTATCTTTTTAGAGATATTTCTTTGGGTGAAAATTCGTCATAAAGTTTCGCTGACACAAAAAGTCGCTTGTGAACTTCGAGGTTCAGAGTTTTTTTTCAGTCACTGAGTTTTTTCAGAAAATTTCTTGAGCTGATTTTTTCCCGAGTGATAGTGAAATGAACTTTTCTGATCATGATTTTCCCAACACTGCTTTCTCGACTCGTGTGAAATAGTGAAGTTTTCTTTAGATTTTTCATCTTTTTTGTCATAACTCAAAATGGGATTGGACATCCGATTATACATATAATTTTAGAACTTCTAGCCAAGACCATGTGGAATGTTCGATGGCCATGGCTATCAACATTATTTCGATTACCTTGATAGCCACGGCCATCGAACCAGAGTGCTAACAGCATGCTGGTCATTTTCCGGTAAGGCAACAATGCAACAACCGTTTCCAGTAAAGAATTTCATCTTTCAGTTCTATTTTTGCTGAAATCGTGCCTAACAATGAAAACAGAACCGGTTTGAAATTGAAGTAATACTTGAATTTCATCTTTTTACTTCTACTATTTTCTTTCATACAGAATTTTGGACAGATACGTACTTCGTAAACTTGTTCATTGTCTAAACCAGAACATACTATCATAAAGATTCCGAAGCTCGTTGTGTTCAAGACTATTTTCTAAATTTCGTTTACAAAGAGTTTTGGTCATTTCTCTCGCAACATAGAGCTTGTGTGCGATTATTGGAAATAGGAATTCGAAACTCAAATAACGAACATCTCTAGATTCGATTGTTGCAAACATCTCGAAATACAAACATCTCATTTCCTCAATTCAACTTTACAAATTGCAACAAAAATAAAAGATGGAAAAATGTGAATTTTCAAGGCATCGCGGTAAAAAAAGACACACAAACTTTTGGTTAAAGAATTCTGACAGTCGAGTAGTTATTCAATCTGTTGCCAAACAAAGAACCACGAGTCGAGATCATGGTTTTTTATGACAGTTCAATAGCAAAAATGTGCAAGTTTGTAATCCCTAGTAAAAATTATTTTTGTGTAATTTCTTTTTTAAACTTTAAGTCAAAGAAAATACCCCAATAAAAAGTTTCAGTACATAGTAGTAAGTTCTTCTTACGTTCTCTTTATTGCAATTATTATACTATTTGTTATCATTGAAACATGAACCAGCCTTAGTTAATAAAATTTTAACAGTTGCCGTTCCTTGAGGCTGCTAAAGCCAGTTGCCAGTTCAAAATGTTGGAAAACGCGAAATATTTTGGAACATCTCAGTCAAACATTCTTTCACTGGGTTCCATAAAATGTTGGATAGAACTGTTAACTTCCATTCGACCCATCTGGGTTCAATTTCCAATAATCGCACACAGGATCTGAGCTGCGAGACAAATGACCACAATTACTCGTTAGCGAAATTTTAACTAGTGATATATAAATATTTTGATAATCAATGTGCTTAAATCGCACACAAGTATTAAGAACATGCCTAAATTTGTTCAGTGAATCATTACCGTTTTCGGTTATAATTGAACACTAAAACTTGCGAGCTTGTGAAATTCTTGTTCGTATAATTAATCCCGTTCGCTTGGGAAACGTGCTGATAACAAACTTGTTCAAACTTACCCAATCTATTCAATTTCAAATTATGTCCTCAAACAGCGAAACTCACCCACAGTCCAGTAACTATTACTTTGCTTGCTCGATGTTCGAATGAGTGGTACTTGGTGGCGTTAGGTAATTACACTGATATCGACATATCGAGAAAATCATTCATCAACATAACCCAGCATATTCGGGTGAGCCAGACATCCGACGAGTCCTGTTTTCGCTCACGAACAGTGTCGTAAATTCTAGCGACCTCAGCTTCAATATATTTCGCAAAACTCCCGGAAAACGGTTTCACTCAAATGTACACACACGTCAGTCGAAATAAAAGTGAGACAACGAAGTTACCCCGGAGAAGAGTATAAGTGACGAGCAGAAAAATATAACGACACAATTTTTCCACACAATTTTCCGAATTCCGTAGGTTCCAAGAAGTAATATGTATGCGTGCCTAACGATTTTGGTACGATTAGCTACATAATTTGCTTCCAGAAACAATATAAAACGAGTACAAAACTCTTCGGTTCGCGGAAAATTAGTCGCTTCTTTCTTCTCGATTCGATCGCGTAAAAGAAAATGAACCAACCAACTTGACAGCACCCGAACGAAAGCTCCCGTTTGCTTGCTGGATGAAATGATTGGTTTACGTTTGGTGTTGAAAACGGCGAGATACAGAATCGAAAACAACAAATTTTCCCCTGTCAGAGAATGTTTTGACAGAGATGTCATTTATCTCAAAGAAAGTCCCCGTGAAAATTGTGCGCGTCTGAATACATCTGAAACAGACACTTAGAAGGCTTGAAAAACTATTCAAGCGATTAATTTTCTTGTATCATTAAATTCCACCGTTTTTCGGGACAAACCTGTCAATATTTACATTTAAGAACAGTTGCAGGCAGAGATGCCATTTATACAGATTTATCTGTATTATACAGATTTTTACATGCGCATACAGATTTAATACAGAGTACAAATTTCTTACAGATTTCTTAAATTTAATACAGATTTATACAGATTTCACCAAAAGTATTAAAGAAAAAATTAAACTATCTATTAGTATTTGAGCTTTCTATTAGTATTTGATTGTAATGACGAGATAAACGTTTAGGAATCAACGTACAAATCACTTTTTAAAATATATATTTTTTGTGCAGATATTTAATGAAGAACACTGAAATCCATTTATATTAAAATTTGTAACTAAATTGAACTTAAAAGTTAGACAAGTCTTGGCATCATGAAACATTATTGCCAGACTGACAGTTGTATTACCTGACTCGACGTTGCATATTGGGTTTTGGAAATCCATCTCAACTTAAGAAGTGAACATTTTCAAATTAGACAAGTATATGACACCATAATTAAATTGTTGTTGATAGGAAAAAACTATAAAATTTTGTCGATGAATATAATATAAGATATGAAATTTAATCTACCACTCTATAACCATAATCTATTGGAATAACACCTTTTAACATAATTGTATTGTAGAAATTTCATTTTATTAGCGAATACAGATAAATACAGATATTTTATTCGAATCAATACAGATTTTCTATGAAAATATCTGGCATCTCTGGTTGCAGGTGAACTATGATGAATAGAGTATTGCCAATATTATGAATTTTTAGACTCTAGCGCCAACAAAATTTTTGACTCTAGCGCCGAATAGTAATGTAATAATGGAGAAAAATGAATGATGAATGATTCGACTTTGGTTTCAAATCCAATTTAGAAATTATCGTATATTCTCAGACCAAATTTCGATAAGTCTTGGTTTATTTTTGAAAGGCATGCAAATTTTACCACTTTCCTTCTATATCTACTGAATAAATCAACATAAAAAGAGTTTCGCCTTTTTACGATTTGGTTACTTTTATACTTCCTGTGTGAATTATGAAGTTACGCCCTTGCGCATTTTTCATGAAATTGCTAGGTTTTCGTGACTAAGATAAATCTGCGGTTAATTTAATGTCTCATTTACTATTTCCAGTAGTAGAAGGTTCGGAAACCATATAAAATGAAGAAAAAATAAAAAGTTTCGCCCTTCCTTACCAGCAATTGAAGTATTGACCAGTTTGTTGGCATGGAACACCCCACCTCGGTTGTGAGGAATTCTGGCAACCGTCAGAAGGCTGGCTGCTGTCAAAATTGTCCAGGCGAAATTGCGTAATTATCTAGCCGTACGTGTCTTGTGTATTTCTCTCTTCCTTCTTTTCCTTTCCTTTTGTTCGATTCCTTTTTCCTTTTTTTCGATTTCATTTGATATTCAACAATCCCGCATGTACATACAAAAAACGAATCTTGAGACGAGGTAAATGAGATTGAAATATGGGTATGTTATTGGCAATAACATTTTCCATAATTAGTATATATGAAGGGCATAACTTATTGCCTTTCATATGTACTTTTTGTTGAAAAAATAAAACCAAGATGTTAAAAATGTAGAACCGATTCAAAACGGTTCTGACAATCTTGTATGTCAAGAATCGGACAGAAACAGATAACCGCTAGGTGAAATTCTATGCCGGAAACGGTTGCTGCATTGTTGCCAGACTTTTGCCGGAATTCTTTCAGATGGTTGGCAGACATACATCCTTATTCTGAATAACGACGTATTGATTTTTCGATCGAATCCTAGCTACTTTTGATTTTGCTAGCGTTATTGGGAATACAAATGAAATACAGTCGTAAAATCGATACGACGTTATTCAGAATAAGGGCGGTAGCCAACCGTCTGGGGGGAAATCTGCCCGCCGCGTACAAGCGAGAGGAAGTTAAACACAGCACACTCGTGAGATATAATTCATCTTTTCCATAATCGTGAATGTCGATAAATATTTTGTTATTACAGTCACGAAAAGTACTGGATGCTGAGATATTTCGAAAGTAAATAAGCTTTTACTTTCAGCCAAATAGCGAATATTATGATCAGTGGCGTGCCGAGGAAATTTGGGACCCGTGTCAAAATAAGTTTTGCCGCCCCCATCGTTGGTTTAATGAGACTGAGCTGCATCTCCGGAGAGATCATAGGTTTTCCTATGCTCCTAAAGATCAGTTCCGAATTCATGTAAAACGAATCAAACTATTCACTTAATGAATACAATACATTAAAAACATAATTTTCAACCATCGCTTTTCTTGGTTCATTGATTTACTTTGACAACTCGTTTAATGTCACTAATAAATATAAAAAATTCTTCAAGAGATCGCATGTGCTTCGACTTCCTTACTAACGGTTAGACATGCTTCTGAACGGTTAGGTATGATTTTGAACGGTTAGATGTATCATTAGAGATAAATGCAACTTCATTATATTTTGACGACTTTTTCCATTTTATTGGGATAATCCGGATCTGTCATCCCCCTCAGTCCAGTTTAGAATCTGCTCTACTCAGCTGTCCGACCGACAAACCCAGAAAAAGTATTGATTGGTGCATACTAAATGTCTTCAAAATGTTTTTCAAAAATTGATTCATGAATCGTAAAAAATACATTCTTTTTGTTTTTGTAAGTAGTCACAGTGACAGCAGTCCCTTGCTTCGGTTCTACACTGGACACTTGATAAAATTTGCTTCTTTGAGCTTCTATTTTAAATCAACACACAGACGTTCCTAGGCTATGGTGCTCACTTGGTCACTGTTTTTTTTGTGCTGATTGAAATAGATTGTATAAATTTGTCCTTATAATGTGTGGTTGTGTTTTATAGTTTAGTTGTTGTTTTTGTAATAACAATGGTCATAGATCTGGTTTTCTGATAATTTAAATTTTGGTAAGCGGTTCTTGTAATGGTCTGTATGGAATGTAATGGTAATAGTAATAACAATAATAATAATCTTTTCAATGGTTGGGTACTTGATGTTACTTATCTTTTTTGCTATAATTGTCCGTTATTTAATCGTTTCTTTTTTTTTCAATATTTCTGGTATTATGCATCATTCTTCTTTTCCAAGTTTAAGAGCTTCTCTTAGTTCGATTTTCCAGTTTTCTCAGTGTAAATTAATTTCATATGGAATTTAGTAATTATTTACACATGCAATTTACAAATGCATATACATATACATATGCACACAAACATACTAACACACATAAATACATACATACATGTACTCCACAAGCAAACATCGTAACATTGAGCTACTGTTTCTATTCCAATAGATTCTGACAAGGGGTAATGTACCAAAAATCATCTCATTTGTAGTCACCATGTTATTTTAGCGATTACTCGACTTTCCAGTAATGCATTGTGATAAAATCGAATACAATATCTTTGCTTCGGATTTGTGAAGCACTACCGCAGAAAAAGTAGTTTAAAAATTGTTCAATACTGATGTTATAGCGACGCGAAAACTTGAAGCGAATGCTCCTAATTTCATCTTACTTTTGAAGTCAATCTATCGAACAGAGACAACAGATCTCACTGTAACTACTGGTTTCCTCATATGAGATGACTAATGGAGCTGAGATAAATGAGGGTACCGTTACCCTACTTTTATCTCTACTATTGGTCGATCGTTAGTCCTGAACTGAAACGGTGACCTTTATTGCCGTTCTTGCATACACTTCCTCTTACACGGAACCGCAAAACAACCTAATTTTAAGTACATTTCACCCAATTTGGGGGTTCCGTTCAATAACCTAATTTTAAATAAAGTGGCTCTAGGTAGTTCCGTATGGCACATGCAAAAAATACTTAAATATAAGTTATATTTACTCTACAGTTGAGTCGTATTCACTTAATTTCAAGTTGGTATGGTTTACTTAATTTTAGCTTATTAAATAAAACTTTCGCTGTTGGGTGGTTTTGCTCTTTGTATTCTGACAACAATTGAAGGAGTGAACGAAAGGAAAAATTCAAAAGAACTTAAATATAGGTAAAAAGAAGTCTAATAATAGGTAGATTTTATTTTCCGTGTACACTTCACTCACAGATCATCTCACCCATCATGTCTCACATGAAAACGAGACAACCTCACAAAATTAACTGGATGAACATCGTTTGATAGCTATCAGTGGTTTGCTCATCTGTTCAGTCTGGCCCTTATTACCGTTCTCACTTCCACTTTCACATTCACTTCACTTACATGTCACTTCACGTGATTTTACCTATTACCAGTATCACGCATAGTGAGGTGATCACTGTGGTAGAAAAAAAAATAATTTTTTCAACAAAATGTTGGTGGCGTGATGTTCATAATCGCCCTTATTCTGAATAACGACGTATTGATTTTTCGATCGAATGCGGTTCGATCGAATCATAGCTACCTTTGAATCATAGCTAGCGTTATGGGGAATACAAATGAAATACGAGCGAAAAAACGATACGACGTTATTCAGAATAAGGGCAAATGACATCAAGTTCATTCAAGTAATTACTTTTGTCTCTGAAGCGACTTCCGTAATAAGGACCTACATTCACTTCACTTGACTTCAGCCGTGAAGTGATACCCATAATAAGGTAAATAAGGACACCGGTAATAAATGAACTGGATGAACATCGTTTGACAGCTTTGATTTGCTCATTTGTTCAGTCTGTATTATTTTATTCTATTCTACAATATTCTATCTTTTTCCACAATGTTCCATGGTAGACAAACCCCCAATAAACGTCAAAGATGGACTAGATTTACCGTTCGTTTGATGTTATCGGGTGCAACCCAATTGGGATACGTTCACTCCACTTAATTTTCACTTCACACTGATAATAAGGGCCGGTAGTATGAAAATGAAACATAAAACAGAGCTCAGTTAAGCCCTACCGGCCTCTTCAACCCCGGATTGTTAGAGCGTAATGCAATCAACATCTTATTCAAGTCGTTCCATATCTTATTTATTTAATTCAATAATGAAGCTAGAAGCAGTAACACATGTATTTATCAAATTGTAACGCTAATTGATTGTATCTGATGATGTTTGCAATACTGTCAAGCCCAC
The DNA here is from genome assembly GCF_030247185.1 of Malaya genurostris. Lineage (NCBI taxonomy): Eukaryota > Metazoa > Arthropoda > Insecta > Diptera > Culicidae > Malaya > Malaya genurostris. The sequence goes on along the minus strand of NC_080572.1, from coordinate 83,406,061 downwards.
CAACCATGGGAGGATAATCTAAGTCCCAAAACATATTTGGTTTAAAAGGTCAATTGAGGCCGATATTGTCAAAAATGATAACCTTGACATAATCCTAAATTACGGCAGATTTAGAATATTTTAAAATAATTAACATAAAGCGTGACCAATGAAATTCATTCAAATACCTTTGTGAATTTCATAAGAATATGAATATGTAAAGTAAAAGTGTTTATAATTTTCTCTATATATCACAAGACAATATATGTATAATCACGTCTGAAAGTCATGATTCGATTTTATGAAATTCGAATATCATTGTACATGAATGTATAGAAAAACAAAGAGCTGCCCTTACGAGAAACGGATCGAGAGAAAAATGATTCTTGAATTAAAATTTACCGAAATATATATCCGTCGAAAAGGGTTAAATTCTGAGAGACATGTGCCGGAGCATTGATAGAAAATAACAGATCTCTGTACAACTGATTTAGATGACAGAATGGATAAAACTTCAACAGGTGATGGTTTCACAAGGCGTTGGTTTTACAAGCCGGTTCCTCAACCATATGCGGACTCCAATATGTTAGGATTTCTATCGAGTAGGATGATCATGATACAAACTAATTATTCGATACACTTGTAACTGTCGTACACTAATAATCATCGGGATTCGGTTGAAACAGTCAATCAAATTAATCAAAATTTAGCAAGAATGATTTGCCTTTATATATTTATATTTTATTTCCACTCTATCAACAATGAGACAATCGATTCATAATGCTATCGCACTATGAATCACCGTCAATCTTTAGAACTGTTTGTACACTATCTTACAAATTATCATCCTATTTGCACTCTGATGTAACTAATTTTATCTATCTAAATCTTTGAGAAGATATTTCTGTTCACGTTCGCGTCAAATTTACTGCTACAATTGTGTTGAATTCAAGGTTCAATCCTTTATAAACAAAATCTAAAGTACAGCCATGCTATTGTAAAACAAAAGCTGAAGACTAGTCTTTACAAAAAAAAAAGATAAAATGAAAAGTGGTGAGATATAATAAATATTAATACAAAGGACTACTTCCTTTATGTTCATTATGTTAGAAGAACATTTATTGCTAATGAATTTGATATAAAATTTTGGTTAAATAACCGTGTTATTTTAATGCCATCATTATGGCACAAACTAAACTAATATTCAGTATCAGAAGAATAAAGCGTCCGCGTTCGTATAAAGGTAAATATATGTGCAATATACTCTTGTTCCATGATTGAACAGAAAACTAAATCAGTGAGTACAATAATGTACTCAATAAACTCACACATACAAACACACACCTACTTTACGACTACCATTTAGCTATCCGATTTTGTAGAAAAGTCAATTATCTCCACCAGACAGCGTCCAAACTCCTCTAGAATCATGCGTTCAGCGGTGCGTATATTGCACCCACGCTTCTGGCATTCGTCCGCTTGCGCAATCATGCATTGCACCGTCGCCTCAATCACGTCCGGCGTCATGAAGTTGTACGGTTGCTTTGAAGGTGGTAACTGTGTGAGATCCGGCTCCGCCGGAAGTAATCGCTTCACTCCTATACTGGATGAACATTCGCCAGATCCCGAAACGACAGTGGCCGGCGTTCCAAAGCTGGTACCAGCGTGTTCGGTTTCTGCCATGGTGTCGTCACCGGATAATTGTTCTGAATCGATTCCTATTGCAACGCCTGCTTCGCTTCCAGCCGCTATTACGCTGCTCGACAGACCCGTTGCGTATTCGTACTCTTTAGCGAATTGCTCGGTGTTGCGACAACCTGCAAGGGCAAATATGATAACAGTCAAGAGAATGAGAGAGAGAATCAGAAAAAAACAGTTCAGTCAAAGGCAATTCCGAATGGCACCGAACACAATACAACGTCTTCGCATGATTTTCTTCTAATAGCGGCCCTTACACGAGTCATTAAAAATGTCATTAATAAAAAATAATATCATTTTAATGAACGTGTAATGGTGCACTAATGACGAAATTTCAAACAAATTTGAATTACATCATTAGTTAGTCATCATATAAAATGACATTTTTAATGCTCGTGTAAGGGCCGCTAATGAATTGGATACTAACGCATAACAACGGAGCAACATTGCGATGCGTCGTTGGCAAACTTCTATTTGCTTCATGCTTTGGGATGTGATAATCACGGGTTAGTTTATTATATCGTACGCACAGCGTAAGGATTTATACACAGCTGAAAAGAGGACACTTACCTATGCATTTGCAGTTGCCGGAACATGGAATTTTCGCCTCGTAACACTCGCAGTAGTTTTTCAGACAACCGGATCGTTTGCAGTTGCAACCCTTCGTGTGCTGGCGCAGGGAATCTTCCGCGGCACTGACGGCACACACTTTCGGTCTGGAAGTAAAGAAAAATACAGAGCTGGTGAGAACTATAATTGAAACGAAAAATTACACGATGCAAGTTGAACAGCCTACTATGATTGCATGATTAAATTTTCCTATCTCGAAACTGTAAAATGACCCACTAAAAAAAAACACTGTGTTTGAGAATTAGATAACTTCTGAAAGTAGATCGTGTGTGCGATTTGAGCTTAGCGGAAGTCCTATCGAAAATCTTCAAACACATCGAGGGTTATTTTATCCGCAGCGAAAATATTCGAGATCAAGAACGATATGACGTAATACAATGTATACAACAATACTTGGAATAACATTTAAGGGAAATAACATTTTGTTCGATGTAATAAAGCAGCAATTAAGAATATTTCTAGAACTATGCAAAGGTAGCAATTTTTTTGTTCATATGATACAGTTTTAGATCATAGAAACTGAAACGAGACTGTTAGTTTATCATATCACATCGTATGTATATTAAATTGATAAAGACTGTCCCAGAAAGTATCGATGTATTCGAAAACCATTACCATTTGTCGATAATTGAGAATTTTACATACACATGTATACATTTCTTCCTCACCACTTGTGTAATTATTTGTTTTCATCAGTTTGTTACAAATTTACAATTTTTTTGAATCTTCGAACCAAAAACGGAGCAGCTAAAATGCAGACCTGAACAAGAAGTATCGATCAGGCCCAGAGTTTAAAAGTGGTAGTGAATGAGCAGCGAAATCTACGAGAATTCCGATTACAAATCCTTCCCGGGACCACAAATGTATACGATTCGAGATAGAAAAGTATTGAACCAGTCCAAGACGTTGATTCGAACTGAAGAATTTAATAAAAAAGCTTTGGTCTGACAAGATAGTTGTAACTGCGGTTCACAACCCTTCACCACAACTGCTTCGATTAATAGCGAAATATTCATCAAGGAATATTTACAAAAATTTACGGTCTTCCGTCTTTCCATTACGCAATATCAACGGTGAAACCACCAAAAATGTTACATTCGTTCTTAAAGGCATGTTTACTCCAAATAGCCCGCAAATTCTCACAATTGAAGAATTTTGGGCATTTTCGAAGAAACACATCTTAGGAAACATGTATCGGAACCAGAAACTACTCAACAGTTTGATAAAGATTAGACTTAAGTACCAAATCTTGTCGGCAGAATGTAAGGATTTATTAGAAACCCGAAAGCTGGGTTCGAGTCCTGTCTGTACGGTAGCTTTTTCTCAAATCAAATCCTGCTATTCATTTTTGTCAGTCCTTTTTTTGAATCTGATTCCCCATTGGATGATTCGAATGTTGGATGTTCAGATACCTTTTTAATGATAATAATAAATAATGAAAGACATAGTTATTTCTCGTAATATTATTCAAATTATTAAAATTTAACTGAAATCCCACCAGCTATGACAGCCATTTGTATAAAATTGTGAAAGTGTCAACTTCGCGGAAGAAATAGTGTTTGCATTTTTTCGAGTCCTCAAATGACTGTCGCTTCCGATTCCGAAGATATAATGATAAAAAAGACGTAACCCACAACAGCTTGACAAATTTCAATTAAGTTAGACTTATTTAAGAGCTACTATGAGGTCATCAATCAAGTTCGGAAGGATTATGGTGAACATTTCCGATTCGGGAGATGTAATCTTATTGATGATGTAAACGAGAAATCGTGGTTTTTTTTTTCAATATACTAAATTTTCTCGGAAATTTCGAAATTCAACGGACAAAAATTATCACCTCAATTTATTTTAAGTCGGATGTTTTGATGGATGAAACTTTCAGAGAGTACATTTATTTATTTATTTACTATTATTGTGTCCATCGGATACAAGATCTAAATAGACAATTAGAGTGTGAAAAACCCATTTGAATTGAACTGTTCGGCGCATCTCAAACAGGCGCATCAACCACTATCTTTTCAAAAACATAAACGAAAGTAATAAAACACAATGTAACTTAAAGCTAGTATCACAAATGTCACTAATAAAATAATATCTTAAAAATTCAAATCACAGTGGATCGTTTCAGTTTTTTCGCGAAATGACTAGATGATTCACCAAACTCGAAAAGATCCTCAACAGCGGTGAAAGTTCGAATGGAAGCTGTAATCGGTTCATAAAAGCCAAAACGATTCCTGTGAAATCTCTGCTGAAGCAGTATTGTATTCCGCAGTGTCCTATTCGGTATCCGAAAATTTACATCAGAGCGTAATTCAGGAGCATCAATTTCCCCAAGAGTTGACATCTATCCTGATATGGCGGCAGATTTGCAGGATTTTGCCAAGGTAAGTTTCGTAATGCCAGATGAAGGAATCGTTTTTGAACTCTTTCAATGCGTATGCTCCACGAAAGTTGATAAGGAATCCAAACTACTGAAACATTATCTAGAATAGGCCGGACAAGTGAACAATACAAAGCTTTCAGGCAGTGAGGATCTCTAAAATCCTTAGCGATTTTACTGACAAAGCCCAATTGACGTGATGCTTTTGAGATGATCTGTGATCGTTGTAAATCAAATGATCTAGCTGTATTCCCAACTCGCGAACTTGGGTAACTCTAGTCAAGACTAAGACATCGATGTGATAGTCAAATTTAACAGGCCTCAGAGTACGGTGAAACGTGATCACCTGACATTTTGCGACGTTGATCATAAGTTTGTTTCGACTACACCAATCTACGAACGATTCAAGTGCATTTTGCAACCGCCAATAATCCTCCACAGTGCGAATAACGAGGTACAATTTCAGGTCGTCTACATAAATCAGTTTGCAATCAGTTCCCAAAGCAAATGAAACATCAATGAAATATAACACGAAAAGCAAAGGTCCTAAACATAAACACTTGCCACCCGGTGAACGACCACGATAGGTTAAAGCCGGGTATAAATAAACGATATACAATACAACACTTACTAGCTATGTTTTGAATAGTAAATTTTTTCAATCTTTTCTCCTAGACTAAAAAAATTCTGCGTTACACTTTTGCCACCTTTTTTTACACACTTTCAACCACTCTATCTTCAAATCCTTGTCGATTTAGATGACATTCTTTGCTTTTGCTTGCTCTTTATAATCACCCCGATTTTTTCTATATTGTCGAAGTTCTGGTGAGTGTGGCGGATTGGCATCATTCGACCCAAAACATAGGCTTCAGTAGCAGCGATAACTTCCTCATTCGAGTCAAATCTTTTTATCTGGAGCATCTGTTTTAGATCAGCAAAGAGCCAGTAATCGCTGGGGGCTGGTTCTGGAGAATATGGTGGACAAGGAAGCAGATCGAAACGAAATTCGTTAAAGTTGTCTTGGAAAAAGATGACTTGTTTTATCTTCATATGAGAGAGTTCTTTTTCTATTTCGCCTTTCAAACGCAACAATAACTCAATGTAATAGTCACAATTGATGATTCTTCAGATGATGTGCTGCTGTTCGGATGAACCAGAAAACTATCTTTTGCAGCAACTGTTAGTAGCACCTCAAAAACTGTAAGTAATTTTATTTCAGTTTAACATTAATTTCATTTGTTTTTATACATACTCAAATAGTATCCTCTTTCCTTTTCTCACAATATCGAATCCTTCCTAGATCTATCTTTTTCTACAAACTTTGTTTGTACAATTCAGTTATTTGTAAACATATTTAATAGTTTTTTTATTTACATAATTGTAGAGTTCGGTACATCTCGAGTACATCTCTGTTGATAAAAAGAGAAGAGCAAACCAAAAGCAGAGTAGTAATAAACCAGAGTGTAAACTTAACAAATGCCACGGGGGCAGAATAAATTGAACGGTGCATCTGGATGGTCGCAGATCCGTTGTACTGCCAGAAAAGCGCGTTGTTTTGTGCCCATTAAATATATCCGAAAACACCTTCCACGTTTCGCAGCCTTTACAGATTTGGCACAGCCGGTACGATCAAGGAAAGGTGAGTGGTGTTGTGGATGATGTTGCTAATAAGCGACATTAAAAGAGGGAAATCTATCAGGTGAAAATGGCCGTCCAGAGTCTTTTTTTTCTTTAAACTAGCAAGTCACTAGAAGCACACACAAGAGTAACCAAGATAGAGTGATTCGTAGCTAGACCAGCGACCTGCTGCAGAGCAGGAAGCCATAAGAGTTCGCATAGACGGATATGAGAGAAAGAGTGAAATATAACTCAACATATAATGCTTTCCGAAGAGAGAAATCAGTGAGGCCAGTTGGAACTGTAGCACAAATCAAAGAAAAAAAAAGGAAAAAACGCCTGAATATTAATGGAACTAGGCCAGCTGAAAGCTGAAGAGTGAAAATATTTTGTTAGGCCAGCTGTAAGCTGAAGGACGTTGGATTTTTTTTCTCTAAAGGTGGACGATTGTGTGTGGTTTCTTTTGTTGTGCGCAAATTCAGCATATGCTTGTTTGATTTGTTGAACAGAATAAGTGCCATAATAAACTCCGGAATTCAAATATTCTTCGTATTTCAGATGAATATCGGGCATAAAGCAAACTGGCCTCTAGAGCCATTCAACGATTCTGTGAATGGACAGGATCTCAGGCGTGAATGGGAAGAGTGGCATCGGTCGTTTAAACTGCTATTGGAGTTGAGGAAAATTGAAAATCAGCATGATAAATTAGTACTTTTATTGTCACTGGGCGGACGTGGATTGCAACGCATATACTACAACCTAGGCCCAGTTTGTGATGAAATTTATCCGGAAGCGGTAAAAGTTCCACTCATGCCGACGGAAGAACCGGAGTATGATAATGCAATCAAACGGTTGCAAAACTTTTTTGTTGGTAAACGCAATGATCGTGTCGAGTTAGAGCTATTTCGTTCGCTGAAACAATCCAGCGACGAGTCGTTCAATAATTTTGTGCTGAGACTTCGTATACAAGCATCGCGATGTGCTTTCACAAATCGAGAGGAAATGGAAATCCTACATCAGATTACAATGGGAGCTAAAGATGAGAGAGTTCGCGACAAAGGCTTGGAAAACGTCTTCAGTTTGGATGAATTAACAAATTATGCTGTAAATCGAGAAATACTGATGAAACAGAAGGAAAAGTTGAAGTCATTTAGTGAAGAACTTGTTCCGGCTGGAATTGCTACCATCCAGTCGAGACGATTGCCGCGATCTAAGTTCGCAAACTTTCAAGGTAGTTACACAGCTAATCGAGGTTTTCGTGAAAATTTTCAACGTCGTAGCGTCGATTCAGATTGCGGGCGTTGTGGCTCAAATCGTCATAAATCAGATTCACATATCTGCCCAGCACAGAATGCAAGATGTAATAAATGCTTTCGTACAGGCCATTTCGCACGGAAGTGTAATAGCGGAAAGAACTTCAAGTCAAGACAACACCAACAACGATATCCGAATCCTGGAGAAACCAATTCCCTCGAAGGAAGCATTGAATGGAATGAGACTCTCCCGACTCGACCAAAATTAAATGAAACGGCGAAGGTAGATGATTAATTGAAACATTCACTATCCATGCTCCAGTTTGTAGTTTATCTAGTATTGCCACTAACTGTTTTTTAACATTTTAAACCCTTATTTTTCATTCGAAGGCTCGAAGGATCGTGCCACGTTTTTTTTTTTTTAAATGTTGAGGATTAATAAACTAATATGGTATTTTTTTCACAAAAAAAAAAAAAAAAAAAAACCTTTTGTTCTTATTAGGAAAGTAATCTTCCCAGAAACGATGGAACAGTAACATGTTATGTAGACAAATACCCAATAAACTTTCTCATCGACTCTGGAGCCTCGATAAATACTGTAACCGAAGGAGCGTGGCGTACACTGAAAGAAAACAAAGCGCATATTTATAAAACTAAATTTCAATGCGATCGACAATTCAAAGCATACGCAACCGATACCCCATTACGAGTTTTGATCGTGTTTGAAACATGGGTTTCAATTAACGAGACAAAACCCCGAAGTTATGCAGAATTTTTTGTTATAGAAGGTGCGAACAAATGCCTCCTTAGTAAGAGAACTGCAGAGGAACTCAAAGTATTAAAAGTGGGACTAGACGTACAAACAGTGGAGGATAAGGATGTACCCTTTCCGAAATTTCCAAATATTCAGGTTAGGCTGTCGATAAATAGAAGCATACTTCCTAAGAAAATAGCTTATTTAAGAGTTCCTGTACCCTTAGAATCGAAAGTGGATGATAAAATTGCTGAAATGCTACGTAGTGATATAATTGAACGAGTCAAGGGCGCACCAGAATGGATTTCACCGATGGTCGTTGTGCCTAAAGGCCAGGCTGATGTTAGACTTTGTATTGATATGCGATATCCAAATGAAGCTATTCAACGCGAGCATTTCCCACTCCCAGTGATAGAAACATTCTTAAACAAGTTAAGAGGATCTGTATATTTCTCAAAGTTGGACATTACTTCAGCATTCCACCATATTGAATTGCATCCAGAGTCCCGACCAATTACTACATTCATGACAGCTAAAGGATTAATGCAATTCAAACGATTAATGTTTGGGATCAACTGCGCGCCGGAAATTTTTCAGCGCATTATGTCCGAAATGCTAATTGGAATTGAAGGGGTCATCGTGTATATTGATGACATTGTTGTAGTTGGGAAAACCCTTTTTGAGCACGATTCACGACTTGAAGAAGTTTTAGATGTACTTAAGGAAAACAATGCAAAGCTGAATGATGCTAAATGTGTATACCGCGTTAAAGAATTGGAAATATTGGGCTTTAAAGTCAATGCGTATGGTATAAGTCCATCTGATGAGAAAATTGAATCAATAAGAAATTTTCGTCGGCCTACAACTAAAGAAGAAGTACGAAGCTTTCTTGGACTTGTCAATTTCGTGGGTCACTTTATTCCGCGTTTATCAACACGTAGCGAACCATTACGTCGATATATCCGAGGAGATGACAATCTATATGGCGAAGAGCAACACAAGGCATTCAACGATCTTCGTGATGAGCTGTCAAATGGAGTTCAGAAGCTTGGATTTTATGACCCTGAAGATATCACTGAGTTATATGTCGACGCCTCATCAGTAGGCCTAGGTGCTGTTCTGGTACAGAAGGATAAGTGCAGCGTACCACGAATTATTACTTTCGCTTCTAAGGGTTTAACATCCGCCGAGAAAGCCTACCCACAAACACAACGTGAGGCGTTAGCTGTAGTCTGGGCGGTGGAAAAGCTTTATTTATACCTGTATGGAATTCATTTCACAGTTTTTACCGACCACAAGACATTAGAGTACATTTATGGTGGGAAGTATCGCGATGGTAAACGGGCCTGCTCCCGAGCCGAATCGTGGGCGCTCCGCTTACAGCCTTACGAATTCAAAATTAAACACATCCCAGGAGTATCAAATATTTCCGACATATTATCAAGACTTTGTCCAGCATCTGAATCAGCGTTTGATGAGGAATCAGAGCACTTTCTCTTTGCGGTGGGAGATGGTCCGTTCGCCATAACATTGGATGAAATTATTAATGAAACCCATCGTGACGATATACTGGCTTCTGTAATGAAAGCCTTGCAAACGAATGAGTGGCCCAGCAATTTATTTAGATACCAAGCATTTCAGAACGAATTGGGAATTATTAATGGTGTATTGGTGCGAGAGGAAAGAATTATTCTTCCACTGAATCTAAGATCTAGAGCATTATCAATCGCACATCGTGGGCATCCTGGAGTGGTTTCCATGCGACGTATTCTTCGCGAAAAAGTATGGTGGCCATGCATGGATAATGACATAAGCAACACAATACAAGAATGCGCAGGATGTGCAGCGGTGAGCAAAGAATATCCTCCTGAGCCAATGATAAGGAAGAAACTACCAGAACGAGCGTGGCAAGAAATCGCAATAGATTTCTTTTCGGCGAAGTAATGCGCCACTTTCTTGGTTGTTGTGGATTATTTCAGCCGATTTTTGAAAGTAATAGAAATGAAGAGTACAAACGCCTCTAAAACTATAGAAGCCCTAGAGAATATATTTTCGGAGCAAACCTATCCAGAGACTATAAGGAGTGATAACGGTCCCCCGTTTTCAAGTGAAGAATTTGCTCGATATTGCTTGGAAAAAAACATCAATTTGATTCGTACGATACCGTATTGGCCTCAAATGAACGGGTTAGTCGAGAGACAGAACCAAGGGATTCTGAGAACATTACGCATAGCAAAGGCCACGAACAGTGATTGGCGTAAAGCATTGAAAGATTATGTGTTCATGTATAACACCTCCCCGCACTCGGTTACAGAAAAGGCTCCTATGGAGCTATTGATGGGTCGGCCAGTGAAAAATCTGTTACCATCTCTTCGAACAGAACCACGATTACTTCGTGATGATGAGGTAAGGGAAAGAGACGCAATAAAAAAAAATGCAAGGGAAACTGTATGCAGATAAACGCAGGCATGCTAAAGCTTCAGATATTGAGGTCGGAGACACAGTTATAATGCGAAACTACGTGACGGGAAAGCTAGAACCGAAATTTCGGCTTGATCGCTTTAAGGTGATTAAAAAGACCGGTAACGATACAATCATCGCAAACGATGAAGGTTTGATATATCGACGATCCGCCAGCCATCTGCGAAAGTGGCCCTCGCCAGAATTAACTGATGTATGTAAAGGTATGTGTTAAAATAACGACCATAATAATGAATTTTACAGTGAACAATGGTTTAAAATACACTTTGAATTCATTTTCAGATTTACCCTCAGAACCAGCTAATTATCATTCTTCAGCTTTAGATCATCGTAATCAAACATCAAAATACACCACCGATATTTCTAAAGAGTTGACACCCGAAACGCAATCAGAACAACAAAAGTCTCACTTTAAAACAGCTGCACAGGATCAGTTATTAAAGCGCCCCAGCAGGACCAGAATCCGACCACAGCGATATAGTCCTTAAAATAATTCGGTGTCGCAAGCTAATATGGGCTTGCAAAGTACTTCCTTCAAGGTAGAGAAAGGATGTAGAGTTCGGTACATCTCGAGTACATCTCTGTTGATAAAAAGAGAAGAGCAAACCAAAAGCAGAGTAGTAATAAACCAGAGTGTAAACTTAACAAATGCCACGGGGGCAGAATAAATTGAACGGTGCATCTGGATGGTCGCAGATCCGTTGTACTGCCAGAAAAGCGCGTTGTTTTGTGCCCATTAAATATATCCGAAAACACCTTCCACGTTTCGCAGCCTTTACAATAATCATCTTACGTTTGGTTGAATATGGCCTTCGACGACGTTTTCAGCTAAGATTTTACTTCACACAATCGGTTTCACCGACCTACAAACACAATTCAATAATTTCAAAATCTTATACTAAGTGAATTTAATTTTTACCTTTCCTTATATTATCGACACTATTTAAACTCATCTACCAAACTATTCAACCAATTTATTCAAATTTTAGCAAACAATATTAGCAATCCGACATAAAGCTTGCTTCAGATAGAATTGGAACAAAGACAATTGCCTGTATTTCAGTTATTTATTATTAAATTCAAGATATATTTTTTAAACAAATGTAGCGTTTTCTTCATACTTTTAAGAAAAAATACGGATAAAATTATTTGTCACGGTTTCGAAGGAATTCTCGAATTTTTTCTGTAACACGGCTCATTAGGTGGCGCACACCTTCTTCGTCCATCGTTTTAGCTATTTTATTCCATCAGGTCTTTGACAACCTTTCCCTTTCCATTGAGTCTCCTCTTCATGATTGCCCAGTATTTCTCAATCGGGCGGAACTGGGGGTAGTTGGGTGGGTAAAGGTTTTTCGGGACAATCTGGACCCCTTTCTCTGCACACCATTCTTGAACGACTTTGCTGTAATGACAGCTTGCCAAATCTGGCCAAAACATTACGGTGGGATCGAATGAACGGCAAAATTCGTTTTTGGAGACACTCTTTTTGGCATAGTTCCAATGTCATTGTCGAAAACTTTCGTTTTTTTCCACAGCTGCAAATGCACTGCCAAATCATAAATTTTCTTGCAAATTTTTCGGCAAAACAAATTTAAATTTGGCTGGAACATCCCCCCGAGCCGTTGCCAAGCAAAATTTTTGACCTGGGATTTGTCCGAAGTCAGCCTTGACATAGGTTTCATCGTCCATCAGAAGACACCCGTCGAACTTCCCGTAAAAAAATAAACCATTGATTTTACAGCATACACAATTGATTCACAGTTAGATATATGGGTTACAATGCATTTTATTGTATCTTGACAAGATTTTTTTTCATCTCCAACGATTCAATATATTGTTCCTACGATTCTACAATTGAATTTATTGTACACGTGGCGTTTCAAACAATATGCAAACTGTACATTTTATTGTTTTCCAAGAAAACATGTATGAGAAATCTTTATGATTTGAATTGTTACGATACTTAACAACCTATACATTCTATTGTAAAAAGCATTTTCACAATTGATTGAATAGTGTATAACAATACATTAAAATATTTTTCAATGGTCAAAGCAAAATTGTGGCAGCTTTTGTAACAACAAATCGTATTGTTTTTCTACAATATTTTTTATTCAGGTTGGTCAGCACCTGGTCATATAGTTTCCGAGCACGAATTTTGATCACACTATTCTGTTTTATGGTCCGATTTGGCTGTTTGCTAACTCGATACGACTTGATTCCTTCCCGGAGTCGAGTTCTCCTCACGGTACTATGGGCAGCACCGAATTTTCTGGCTTAATCAGGGTCCGACAGATTAGGATTCCTCTTAATCGTCTTCAAAATCTTACCACGCAGTTTCCGGTCGACAGTTCCATTCCGACGATTGGCTTGAGGCTTCCGAATCGTCGTCAATGTTTCCTTACACCGTTTGATAACGCGCCATACGGTATTTCTGGGCAATTTCAGCTGTTTAGCTAGCCTAGATGCAGACCCCAATGGATTTTCCAAATAACTGTGCACAATTTTTTCCCTTCTTTCGACTTCCATGTTGATTGTTTGCAAAGTACAATCGATTTGCGGAATGTCAAAAATCATACGTGAAGCTGACAAAATTCCCGACACGTGGGCGCCAAGAACATCTAAATCCATCCACCAAGAGCACCACAATATGAGCAAAAGTTTGTTCCAATTCTAAATGAAGAAGCTTTAAATTCACTGCAAGATGATATGCAATATTAATGTTGTTGACGTTTTTCTTCTAGTTGTTTTTTTCCTTTTTTACAGCACTCACAACATTCCACCTTTGTGATGTACGCTGATCAAAATTTGTACGATCGATTCATATGTAAACAGTACATCTATTTAATGTGTTTTTTCATTTCAATACATAAACAAAGCGATTTGTTTTAAGATTTTACGTGAAAATTCACTAAGATGCAAGATGAGATTATTTTTCACTTAGCTTTGATGTGTTTTTCTTTTGGATGTGATGTGGTTTGCTATTGAATCGAACTACATGTGTTAAACACATCATTTTCAAGAGGTAATGAGCACAAATGTATGTGCAAAACATTTGATGCGATCAACTGTGTTTCAATTGAAATCGATATGAAAAACAATGTGACATTCATATGAAATTCATATAGAATATAGAGGTGATACATCTTATCATTTAGATGTGCATTTCAGATGAATGAAACATGAATTCCACTAAATATCAACAGGTTTTACACTCATTTAATGAGTTAAGTGTACATTTTTCTGATTTTCGAGTGTTCTACAAGTAACGATAGTTCAAATGCTTTGCACATGATGCTAGCGTGCAAATTATTTTCAGTGTATGTCACTTGAAAGGGGGTTCGGTGATTTCTCCGACATATAAATAAGTGCACTAACTTTGCTCGTAGATGGCTGAACCGATTTTCACAAAACTTAGATTCAAATGAAAGGTCTTGTGGTCCCATATAAAATTCCTGAATATTATTTGGATTCGACTTCCGGTTCCGGAGTTATGGGGTAAAATGTGCAAAAAAAATTAAAATATGTGGTCTAACTTTTCTCATAGATGGCGCGATCGATTTTCACAAACTTAGGTTCAAATGAAAGGTCCTGTATGGGACGTAATTCCTGAATTTCATTCGGATCCGACTAGGCTTGGAAAAACGGTGCCCATCTCAGCCGAATCAGGTGGATTTGAATTTTTATAATTGCACGACTGCTTCATCTTGCTCTGCATGTTTTTCGTACTTTCGATGATACCAGCATGCTTCCGATTCGCTTCTGGGTTTTGAGAGCAAAAAAGGTCGCATCACCTGGTTCAACACTATGCAACCAAACACAGAAATTGAAAATCGATATTTATCTGTATGAAAATTAAATGATCTGTATTTTAGAAAGGCTGTATCTATATTACTGTTTCGTGTACAAAAATCGGTATAAATACCGATAAATCGGTATAGTTGGCAGAGAACAAGACAGGATTCCGCACTAAGGACCTCCAGTTGTTTGTTCATTTTTTGCATTTCTTCATTTACGGCGGCTTTTGGCGAAGTTTCGACAATTTCCACTCGCTTGGCTAATGGAAATGGTCAGTATGGGGATGACATCCGTTGCAGAAACAGGATTGTGAGGAGATCGTCGTTGTCATTGAGTACGTTTGCGAGTTCTTGCATCATAAACAAGCAGCGCTTCCGACTGTGTGAACCTCATTTCTGGATCAGTTTTTCCGAATTCTGGAAGTTTTACTGAAACAGCGGCAGTGCGAGGAGTGTTATTTTCATCATATGACATCTGACAATATTAAAGGGACCTTACACAAGAACCAGTATGGAATGGTGGTGCAAGCAAGAATTTTCGTGTTTGTACAATAAATTAACGCTTGATTTTGAGAATTGATACACCTGATCGACGGTTGAAAAAAACTCTATTATCAATTTAGTAAAGTGATAAATTTTGGCCATTTCAAAAAGGTGTTCGGTTACCGGTACCCCAAGAAATTTCGCTAGAATTGGAAAAATATAGGGTAACGGCTCCCTATTTCATCAGAGCTCCTATTTCCATCTCATCCCTTCACCTCATTACTTTGAACATGAATAATATCTTACAACGTACCTAAACCAAACTGTCGAATGTTTTAAAATGATTATTCAAGCTATACTAATCGATTCGTCTCAAAACATGCTCACTATTTCGCACAGTTACACTACTATTGAATGCTGCATAATAAGTCATGTTCACTTGCCACTTGTTTAATTAACGTTTAAAAACCACTTGATTGCGCTTTGTTTTCATCTCATTTGGTTCGCAAAGTTGCCAAGTTTTCTCATAATGTTACAAAATAATTTAACATAAAGGTTTATCAGTGTTCATCATCAAATATTTGCACAAATCATTTCCATTTTAACATATGATCTGTCCGTTGATTAATAAACTTTTAAAGAAGTACTGCAATCAAATGTTAACAGATACTCAGAGAGAAAAGTCTAACTTTTTACTTCTCACTTTTTATGAACCTTTTTTATAAATCTGTATTAAATTTAGAAAAGCTGTATAAAACCTGCAATCTGATTTAAATCAGTATGCGAACGCCAAAATCTATCAAATACAGATAAATCTGTATAAATGGCTTTGGTTCTGCATTTTGTTTTTAGAAGGGATAATGCCTAAATAGTAACAATTCTTTTTTTTTTTTGTTTTTTCACTCTCCAAAATAACTGAACAGTAAAATTTTAAATTTAAAACGAAAGGTAATGAAAACGATCCAAAAATTTTTAAATGATTTCAAATTGTTTCAAAAATTTTGTGTGTTGTCTCATAGTTGGCATTAGGCCCTTTTTAAAGAAAATTCTGATATTTTGAACCTGAGAGTGTAATAGTGCAATATTTTGGTTTTGATTGCTGTCGCCATTGCTAATTTATAGGATGAATAAAGGACCAACGATAGGATGAATATAAAACCTTTGAGATGAAATTAGGAGCACAGTAGTGAACATATCAGAAGCGTTTTTAGCTGATTTTTCAAATATTATTTTAATTTCCGAGGAATGTGAATCAATTCCCAACATGGAGCAAGAGGAATTAAGTAGAAATATGAAAAAAATCATAGTGATTTTAGTGGCTAAATCAGGTTTTTAAGATAACGTCCTTATACAAATGAGATGAAATAGGGAGCCCTTACCCTAAGTAAAAATTGCAATTATTCAAAGAAAAACGGAATCTATTCTTTTCGGAGGCGTTTTGGACAAAAGTTTTCATTGTCTGATGGTGACTTCGCCTTGGCTCTCTTGGACAATGATTTGGATGATTTGGTGTTGATTATGTCGGTCTTCTAGCGGCTTTGCGGGATTGAATACGTTTCTGCAGTCGAATTTATTGGCTTCTTATCCACTAAGCAATGTTTAATGGCATTAATCAGTGCATTAAAGTTTATTTTCCTTGACTTGGACGATTTGTTCTAAGTCGCCATGGCTAACAAAACCAGAGAACCAACGATTTTACTTATATGACGGATGTATTGAAGCCGTCAAGTTGTCCACGTGTTGCATATCACCCGAGATGCAAGAACGAAAAGATCGCGCCAATTTTCAAGAGTGTGTAATTTCTGACGAATATCTGCAAACAATCGGAAGTTTCAAAAGTCTG
This sequence comes from Malaya genurostris, assembly GCF_030247185.1. Taxonomy (NCBI): domain Eukaryota; kingdom Metazoa; phylum Arthropoda; class Insecta; order Diptera; family Culicidae; genus Malaya; species Malaya genurostris. Next base: position 83,389,146 of record NC_080572.1, on the reverse strand, counting down.
TGAAGTCTTTGGACGAGAAAAGGTTTACATGTTAACTAAGAAATTTGATAATTTGATTTTGAACGTGCTGCTATTACACACTCATGGCATTTGTCGGAATGACGCTAACTGCTTTCTGTCAAAAGTTACGGTGGGGTGCCGGTAACCGAACATATTCCTTTACAATGATTCTAATAAATTAATTATCGATATCCAATTTTGAACAATTGTTGATTGTGGTCCAGTTTAAATGTTACTACCATGTCGATAATAAAAAATGAAATTACTGGTCTTCGTGTACTCTTTAAACTTCGCGAACAGTTTGATCAAATCGATAGTCCCACGACAAAAGGGCCTAATTGCAAATGACAGTTTCTCTTTGTTTACTTTTTCTTTCATGATTTACCGGATTGATTTTATATTTGACACCTTATTTTTCGCAAAACTTTGAAGTTAAAACCACAAGCTTTCGGTTCGTATTGAAAACATTCAAGAAATTTTATTAATGGCTCCGTAATTATCAAAAAAGAAAGTAAACAAAGAGAGACGCTCATTTGCAGTTAGGCCCTTTTGTGGTGGGACTATCGAAATGATAGAACATCCGTTTGCCAAACCTAGCCATTTTCCTCTATAACTACTGACAAACCGTTTGTTTGAAGATAGTTGTGCACCTAGTTTCAACGCCATTGAACTAAAATTCGAGTCAAGTTCAAGGCTGATTCTTCTATCGGATTTGCTCCGAGCAAATTCAACTCAATTTGGTGAAAAATGTTTGTTCAAAAAATAAAACAGCCAGTCAATTCCAGGTTTCTCTAGCGAAGCCCGACATCAATCGGCTACGATACTTACTTGAACGCACTAGGATTCCGCTCCAGTGTCGCGCGGATTGCTTTCTGCCGTTCCTCTTCGTTATCCAGGTTGTTGTAGCAATCGCGGCAGTTGCAATTATAGCAAAATTCCCCATTGGCAAAACAATCACAGTACAGCTTCAAACACTGCGACTTGGTACAATTGCACGGACGTTTTTTGTATGCTTCATCGGGATAGGCCGTCCCAATGGGCGGACCCCGACGGGTTTCATCCTCCGAGCCGCTTATCGACTCGCGCTTCACGGAAATAATTGCGGGTGGGTTGCTCATAGAAGATCCCTGCGTTCCTGCGGAACAGGAATTAGCGACTTTCACCTGCCTCGTATAGTCGGAAGGCACCATAACGATTTTGGTTTTGGTACCACCTGCCATTACGGTGGTTGTACCTTTCAGTTGGTTGAGCTGTGACGCGGTTAGCGTTGTCACCATATCCGAAGCGTTGCTGTCTTCTTTCCGAACTAGTGTCACGTACCGAGTCGAGTCCGGTTCTCTCTTGATGACACTGGAAGAAATGAAGCGAAACATTAACACATTGTTTTATGCGACATTTGGTTTCATGTTACCCTATTTGAGATTCTTCGTTCGACACAATTACTTTGCGAGCTGAACCAGCTGCTATCGCTCGCATCTGCTGTGAATTGGGCAAACTGCGAGCGGTCGTCACATTGCCGTTGCTTACCACGTATGTTTTAGAGTTTTGTACAATGATTTTTGATCCAGGGCCAGTACCAGCGTTCGATGGTTTATTCACAACTTGAACAATTTTTCGTCCAATGGTGGTAGCATTACTGGACCCAGAATTCTGGTTCAAAAACCGTACATATTGTATGCCTTTGCCCGGAATATTGATTGCCTGAATTTGTCCCGACTGTTGACCTGCCTGAATGGCACTTTGAGGCAGAAGTACTTTTTGACTATGTATAGCAGTTTTGGTGGTAGCCGTTGAATTTGGCTTGATGAGAACTTTATGAGTTTGGGCTGATGTTTCGGGAGCTTCCTGCTTAACTCGAACTACCTCAGATCCGGTCGTAGCACTATGAAGAATCTTGACCGGTGATTTCATGACTGCAGTTCCCGTGGGTCTAGGTTTAGCCACTGTCACCACCTGTTTCATTTTGTTATTCAGTAGACCCATTTGATGGGCTTCCGCTACAGTAACGGTTTTGGTGGTGGTTCCGGCGGTTCCGGATTTTGTGTGAATCACAACATGGGTTGGTGCTTTGGCGATGACTTTCGTTCGGGGTGCGCTGGAAGACTCAGCTGCAGAAACCACTCGACGAACCAGGGCCTGAGGTGTTGCTTTTGGACGCATCAACACGCTTCCGTCGTTTTTGACCAAATGATATGAAGTTGTTTTCGTGGTTGTTGGTGTAGTTTTGGCATTGTTAAGTAGCTTCACCGGAGCACCCGAGTTGGATGGTCTTTGAATTAGCACGACCTTGCCGGAAGAATCAGTCGTGCGTATCAGATGGCCAGGTTTTGGGGCAATTTTCTGCAACATCGTTGATACTGGTTTGGCCGTGTTGTTGACAACTCGCTTCACCGTAATGTTTGGACTGTTTATCACTGATCTTGGAATGCTTTCCTCCACTAGTGCCTGTTTCGTAATAAAAGATTAGGGTGTAAGCAACCGCAAACATTGAAAAATAGTTTACCTCTGATTTTATGAAACCAATATCATCGTATTGCTCATCTTCATCCCCGGAATATTCAACCAAATCATCTGAACCGACCAAAGTTCCTTCTTCCAAAGTGTGCATACCAAAGTCCTCGGCACCGTCATCATAACAATATTCTTCATCTGTGGGGTACGGAAACCAAAATTGAATGAAACTTCTAAGATGCATCAAAGATATGGACAATTGGTCAAAAACCATGAAAACACGGACGATGTGCAGATAACAACACTGCAAAAATTCAAATATTCCTTCGTGAACAATGTTGAATAGCGCTTATAAACTATATCTCTAGCTGTTTATTCAAACCATAATCACAATGATTTACTGTTATATACGTTTATTAAACTACCATGAGTAATCATTTCCAAATAATATTACCTATAACATAAAATTGGTACTTTGGTAAAACCAGACGGTTGTTGTAATTCTGCATTAAAACTAACACATCGGCATAAAACACACTTTGAGTATAGTGCTCAACTCTAACGACAAAACTATCGACGTATTTTTATACACAATAAATTTTAAAACCCGCTCAAAAACTTTCTCATTACAGATGTTTTACTTTCTGCAACAAACTTTACATCAACAGATGTATCACTCTCTCCTACCAGACTGCCTCGCATTTCGTCCATCTTTTCAAATTCAAATTCAAAACAATGCAAATATTATTTCAAAAATCGTTCACTTACCGACCTCCATTCCGTCGTTTATGCCTGGCAACTTCCGTTAAAAATAAGCTGGTTCACAGTACGATAACACCAGTAATCAAAAAACAATCATTGATTGGCTGCCAACAAGTACCAAGAATCGTCTACCCGTTCGATAATCTCCGATATTTTCAGACTCACCGCAGCAGTTCCAACTGGAAAACTGTCACCACACTTTGCTGGGGAGTCGTTTTACTACTGAATTTCAGCAGCTCACAAATCGACGCCAACGACGCGTTCTGACAGCTTCACAAATGATTTCACTAATTCCACGCACGAAGTAGTACTATTTAAGACCACATTCGGTCGCCGAGGCTAAATAAATACGGAAAAATAGCGCTAGCAAATAAATTTTTCAAAAATCAAATTTATATTTTCTTCGTTTTTCTGCACTTTTGGCTCCTATTTTCTTATTGGCAAACTTGTCAAACTGCGACTGCCTTGCGCGCTGTGAAGGCGAACAATGTTGCCAACTATAAATCGATCGTTATTCGGCGTCGCCACAATCGTCAGACGTTATAAACAGAGATGCCAGATATTTTCATAGAAAATCTGTATTGATTCGTATAAAATATCTGTATTTATCTGTATTCGCTAATAAAATGAAATTTCTTCAATACAATTATGTTAAAAGGTGTTATTCCAATATATTATGGTTATAGAGTGGTAGATTAAATTTCATATTATATATTATATTCATCGACGAAATTTCATAGTTTTTTCCTATCAACAACAATTGAATTATGGTGCCATATACTTGTCTAATTTGAAAATGTTCACTTCATAAGTTGAGATGGATTTCCAAAACCCAATATGCAACGTCGAGTCAGGTAATACAACTGTCAGTCTGGCAATAATGTTTCATGATGCCAAGACTTGTCTAACTATTAAGTTCAATTTAGTTACAAATTTTAATATAAATGGATTTCAGTGTTCTTCATTAAATATCTGCACAAAAAATATATATTTTAAAAAGTGATTTGTACGTTGATTCCTAAACGTTTATCTCGTCATTGCAATCAAATACTAATAGAAAGCTCAAATACTAATAGATAGTTTAATTTTTTCCTTAATACTTTTGGTGAAATCTGTATAAATCTGTATTAAATTTAAGAAATCTGTAAGAAATTTGTACTCTGTATTAAATCTGTATGCGCATGTAAAAATCTGTATAATACAGATAAATCTGTATAAATGGCATCTCTGGTTATAAAGACGATCGGCACCATGCAAAAAAACGATCCATAGTTGGATTTATGCAGACCCTGTCAACTTGAAACGAAACCAATCTTCAGTTCAACAACGCCATCGCACGGCCTCATATTCAACATATAATTTATTTATTTATTTATTATTGTGAAATCAACAGACACATTCACTCAAGCAAATTGAGTAGTGAAAATCATAAGGCAAATCTTATGATGCATCAAAAATCACCAAAATCATAATTTCATAAGATTAATATGAACAATATACCTCTGCAACATACATCTCATCTATCACTATAATAGTTTTCATACGAACAACTTATGAACTCCACAATATATGAGAGAAGTTATGTTTGTTATAGAAATTTCGCACAATATTCCTAAAAAGTTCGTATTAATTTCATAAGGCGTTTTATTGGAATTCCAATTTTCGTGATTTCATAAGGCGGTCTTATGATTCGCTTACGATATTCTTGTGGCTAAAAACCATACGAAATCATTATGAAATTCCATATATTTTTTGCCTGAGTGTTGTTGTCCTAATGACGAGGACGAACATTGATATTAACCCCACGGAGCAATTCATTCAAAATATCTGCTATCATCAAAGCACGCGACAGCTCTCGTCGTACTTGTAGTGTGTCAAGACCAATCAGCTATTCGCGACTTTCATAGCTCGGCAGTTGATGCGGATTATTCCAAGGTAATAATCGAAGAACGAAACGTATGAATCTACGTTGTATAGATTTTATTCTATGAGCTCCATTGAGGTGAAAAGGGTTCCAGACTACTGAGCAATATTCCAAAGTAGAACGAACGAGTGTACAGTATAGAGGCTTCAGGCAATAAATATCATTGAAGCGCTTAGCCATTCTAAATGAGTCCCAAACAGCGAGAAGCTTTCGCAACAATGTAGTTAATGTGTTAATGTGCTGTTTGAACGATAATTGCTCATCGAGAAAGACACCAAGATCTTTTACGCATGTCGATCTACTAATCATGAATCAAAGAGGGGGTGGGGGGGGGGGGGGGGGGGGGGGGTTGCTCAGTGCTGCTATTTTGGCGCGCAAGAATTTGACATTTCTCTTTCCTACTTCTATGTACAAGATCCAATGCGAACTCGCCTGAGGGCGTCATGCTCGCAAAAAAGGATGTAGCCAATGATTTGCTCGAAAAATGTGATAGATGGATATCTTTTTAATATGATGTCTTCGATTTATTAGTTTATACAGGATTCAGGAAGTTTCCCATTGCTGATTTTTTCTAAACATTGACTATATTATATAGAAAACTTGTATACCAGGTAGAATAACAATTTTCCTTGTTATTTGTAGAAAAAATAAAATTTTCAAATGAAAATTTCTTTAATAATAAACAATAACAAACCATTCCAACAAACTGTTGTTGGATCAATTTCGTACTGTATGCAGTCAAACCGATCAATGTAAAACAAAATCTAATCGTTTTTTAGCGGGAATTGTTGTGGAAGGTACTTCACACTGTAGGAATCGTTATGGAAGGCACTTCACACTGTAGATTCAAACTTTGACTTTGAGATAGTTTTTACCGCAAGATATTTTCAACTTAAGTACGATTCAGACGGTCCGTCTCCTTCCGTCACCGTCATCGAAACGTCAGCCACCGTCAAAATTAGTTTGATACTTTCTTTACCGGAACGTTCACACGTTCCGTGGCGGTGACGCCGTGACGTTATGTGTGAATGTCTCCATAAGGGCATGTTCAGGAGTGTTTTAGTTCTTGATGCACAATTTATGTCAGTTACAAAATTTAAATCAGAATTTTATAACAAGACAAACTGGCAGTTCCAGCAGTGTTTTACTCGTGTTTCAAATATACAAAAAATAGAACGGCATCGTAGATCAGTTTTAAATTTGACAGAAGAACTGGTCGAATAAATAGAACTAGAACGGCTTGCTGGGGATACGTTTGTTCCAGTTTCTGTTATGTTATTGAAGAATCCAACCAATTCTTTTGCGATCGCTGCGCTGCCCGAGTGGCGAGCTTTGAACTAAGCGATGGTGATAATTTTCAAATTTTTCTTGAAGATTCGAACAAAATGCTGTGTTTTTATTTTTTTTTCTTATGAATCGAATACTAACATACAAAAACGTGTGAAAATTTGGTAAAAAAATCGATCATTAATGATTCAATAACTTTCCGTGGTATGTTTGATTGATATTTATGGAGAAATCGTAACATGAAATACCAAATTTGAAGAAGTGAGGTTGGGTACTGTTTTCATATCTGGGATATTCTTTGTTTTTTGGGTTGGATTTTGAGATTATTTGATAAATTATGATTACAAGTTTTATGGCTAGACTATTTACTCATGTTTTATCATCTACATCAAATCTGTATGTGAACTGAAAATTTCAAATTTCATTCGAGATTGTCAAGAGTATAGGACAATTTGAAATCATATGTTTGATGACAACACGTGAATAATCGTTTTTCTTACCCATATTAGTAAGGTTTTGCCGTCTGCATTCTTTCAAACTCAAGTAAATTGAAAAACTTGTCAAAAAATTTTCTAAATGCATGGGATATGTCAAAACACTCACCATAACGCTATCTCGTGGTGACCACGCTGATTGGATTGTTCAATAGATCTTCCATATAGAAATTCTAGCTGCTGAATTTGGTCTAAATTAAGTAAAACTAGATTTCCCACTGTACGGTGACACTGACAGCCCTTCAAGTGAGAAACGGCGTACTTTTTTTCCATTAGCTACTGTGGTTGTGTTAAATGCGCAGAAAACTTTGTACATGCATTTCAGGAGCATTTACGCACCCATTCTATACCAGACGGCGCTTTTGGTGTCACGGGTTGCTCAACTACAGTACTATTACACTGGGGAATCTAGGTTTATTTTATTTATAACAATAGCTAATGGAAAAAAGTACACCCGTTTCTCGTTAGACGCGCTGTTAGTGTCTCCGTACAATGGGAAATCTATGTTTATTTCATTTAGGGGTTAGCCTATGTTTGTGCTTAGGGCACATAACCGTTTTTACTTTTCTTTACGTTTCGTCTTAGACTCGTCAGTGCAGAGCAATTCAAATTGAACTGCTTATTGCAAACTTAAACAGTTCAACTTGAACCGCTAAGCAGACGTAAAGTTAATGCTATTTGCAAAACACTTATATATTTGGTACCGAAGTACCACGTCTTTCCTGACGTGCCGAACGAAAACGAATGCCGGAAGGGATAATGCCCTACATAATGCGCAGTACAACATCTCAAAAGGGTCGGCAATTGTGAGGAAGATCTTGTACGGTGTGTGCAATCGAGGAGAGAGGTATGTGCAATCGAGGAGGATGCTCATGCAGTGGGAGTATAGAGACATTATAGAAAGGTGGCCAAATATGGAGTATCATATAAATCTACAATTCATTCGTCCATGTCCCGGAGACGGGATGTGCACTTTTAAAATAAAGTAATTAGTATTTGCACATTGTTGATAGTTATTATTGACCGATATAAGTACATAGTTAACAAAGATACGGGAATAATGATCGGGCTCAAACTGACGGAATGAATTCAAAAATGAAATAAATACTTGGTATAAAAAAAAAACAATCAGTATTTTGTACCAGTTTATTAAAACATCATGGATGCATTTCGTGGAAAATATAATGAGTCGTTCGTAAGTAATACCTATCTATAGTACATATTATAAAATATGCTCGCTGTGATTCTAACCTAAAATGGATTTCGAGCTTGGTTGGTAATTTTCTTTTTCTGTAGGTTTGAGACTATTGCTCAAAATAGTTATGCAGACTTCAAATCATAAATCAAATAAATAGCTTTCATGTTCTGCGGTTTGCGAATTTAAAACGAAATTCATAGTATTTCACGTAGATTATACAGTGATTAGTTTGCTTGGGTGGCTATAATCGAAAAATGTTAACAGATCAAAAACTATATCGTATGTTTAAAAATCTATTAAACTGAAAATAAACAGTAAAGAACCTAAAATAAAATACACAGATACATCACAGGGTAAAGTTTACGGAGCGCGATCGATACCCTTGCCCTTCCTGGGGTTGCTTTCTTTGGACATTGTAAACTAGTGGGATCTTTTAAAATCCAGAAAGGCAGATTATAGAAGAGATCGGATTACAAGGAAGTTAGAATAGTACAAGAAAATTTTCCGTTCACAACCGTTGATAGTTAGCGTATGCTTCGGCGGCTAGTGTAAACGGTATGCTATGATCAATGTCACCGGATAGATGGGATATCATTGGTATTCGTAGCGGTCGATGCTCAGCAAAAGTAGTTGTTAATGGTGGCGAGCAGGAAGTATTTGTGTTTCCATCAATATTGTCAATTACTTCTTTGATTGGTGTGTCTGCCATATACGGTGCCATTAGCGCTGCCGATTCCTCAGTAGCCAGTTGCATCAAAGCAAGCGCTCCCTGTAATTTCCGGTTAGATTCCTCTGGTTTCCCGGTTTGCGTTGACGGAACGGTTTGCTCGTTGAGCGGGCGAGCAGAATCCTTGCTGGCTACCATCAGAACTGTAGGACGCATTTGGTTAGGATCAAGAGTAGTGTTATTGTTTAGGTTGTTTCTTTCCTGGTTAAGCTGTTGTTTCAAAGCTGCTGTTGAGGTTGTGCTGGAAAGCACTTGTGGCGAAATAATGCTTGGTTCCAGTGGTTTTGCAAGGTCCTCCTGCCATGCATCACGAAGCCACTTCTTTTTAGGATTGAACGTTGAACGAATCGGAATGCCACTGGATTCATCACCCGATTCGTCCTCTTCTTGGCTAGTGGGCTCTTGCCATTGGATCAATTTGGGAATATTCGGTTTCGTCTTGGCTGTAATCGGACTAGCTGCCAATCCCATACCCGCATTCATATCCAGCTCACACATCAGACCCTTACGACTTTTGAAGGGCGATCGAGGTGTTATCGGTGACTGGAAGGTAGTACCGTTGATAGCGTAGTTCTCATTGTTACTAGCAGTTCGCGAACGGTTTTCATTCTCGTTCTGAGCGCTGTGATTTGCCCGCTTGGGTGTCTTCCGGGTGGGAGTTCGGTCCTCCCGTTCCATTCGGTATTTGTCCAACCATTTCAGTACTTCACTGTTCTGTTCCGGAACGGTTTGTATTACAAAATCGTCGCACCGTTTCAATGTGTCGTAAGGATGATCGGGACAGTGCCGATTGGCATGGGTAAAGCGCATTTGGCAGTTGGCGGCCGAACATATGAACGGTCGTTCTCCGGTGTGCAACCGCTGGTGAGTTTTCAGCTGACCACTCTGGGTGAATGCGCGGGTACATCCCGGATAGTCACACTGATACGGTCGTTCGCCTAGAAGAAAAGAACAGGAAGAATAGTTTAAAACAATTAGCAAGCTATGTAGTTAGTTTAAAAATCGAATGCTTTGATTTTACTTGTACGGAACTATCCTCAATATTGAGCTGGGTTATTTGGCCATACAAGAACAAAAATCGCTTTTAAGAATATGATCGGCATAGTTTGGCATAACAGCTCAACATGCTACTTAATAGAATTTGTTATAATTTACTGCGATTTTGAAAGGTTTAATGCGGCTACGCCTCATCGTTTTTAATGACCTGCTGCCCGACCTCGCTGCCCGTAGCTTTGGGTAATCCGGGCAAACACCCGCAACTAGACAGAGGTGATTTCTGCGGGGACGCTGCCCCCGCAGTGGCCGGCCATCTCGACCTGAATCATCTATGACAAGCAGAATATTGTGTTTGCATTAAATAAGATATTTATATAAAATGATAGTGTGCTATTTACTACACTTTATCACTAGAAGATTCAAAGTAAGACGATAAGTAAATTAAACGATGTATCTAAACAATATATTGTTAGTACACGTACAATACACCGAACTTAACGACGAAAGGTTAGCTTGTTACTATATACTATATGCGGAAACAAATACCCAATTTAAAGAAGCTATGTTTGAATTGAAATAAATGTAGCTAAATGACTTTATACCCGTTATATAAATTGATTATTTTTTATTAAACTCGTTATTCTCAGAACCCTCTTTTTCGGACTAACAAAGCTTGAAATAAGCATAGTTGCCTTGGAAATTACAGTTAATGAACATTCCCGAAATTTTCTGAAAAATTATGATCGTCTGGCTCATTCTAGTCAGGCGCGCACCCAGAAAAAATATCAGGGGGTGTTTTCTAATATAGGGGAGACCGTGGCTAAATCGGACACTTTTAAAAAATTAAAAAAAAACATTAAAACTGGGGTTTTACCCAAATCATCTCTACCGCGTCATCTCCAAGCGCGTTTACAAAGTCAATCTAGGAATCGAAATAAAGGCAGTTTTATAAGATATTTAAGCTGTCCGGTTTAACCACGTGTCCAGTCGAGTTTCTGGCAAAAGATCTGTTCCTATGTTGTTTCTGTATTATTTTCCATTATAAGGAAACAGTTTATAGGTATTTGCTTCTTCTGGGAGATGGCATTCTGGGGAATGGTACATTCTGTTGTATGTCTTTCTACTAATTAGTACCTTCGTGAATATGATTTTCTGGAGAACGGTACATTCTGGGGAAAATATTTCGTTGCTTTATTTTTTGGGAAATGGTTTCCGGGAGAAAGTCGTACAACCATATGATCGTTATCCATGTGAATTATATATTCTAAATGATTCCAAAAATTAGAGAAATAAGATTTTTTGAAAAAGTATGTGTTTTCAAGCATATCACCCGTTATCATCGTATTAAATATCAATCGGATCATGTGCAGTGTCGATTAAGCAGCGCAGATTTTTTTTTTTCATCTTGGTGCTCTGGATTATAAATAAAACGGAAACAGTTCTCCAGCCGTTTCCTGCACTCTTTCTACTCAGGCAATCCAAACTGATGTTTTTCAATGCGGCATCAAAATCGAACCTTCATTCAGGTTGCCGAGGTTTTCTCGGCTATGGTGAGCGAGTCAGAAGTGTACATAGAAAATATCGCAGTTCTGCGCCACGATTCAATCAATCAACTTATACTTTGGCCTAGTCATCTACCGCATAAAATACATAGGATCTAAATTTTCGCTGATTGTTTCCCTTCTCACAGTCTCGTTTGTGAGGCGAGTTACGTTTTGCCGATTCTTACGTGCCGTGGCACTCGAACCGTGCGCGCTTGTCGAGAAATGGGTTTTTAAAACCACTTTTTAATATGCAGCCTCAAAGCGTCTTCTCATACATCTTCTCTTAATGTAAGCACGTAGCTTACGTGCAAAAATTTGGCAAAGCTAGTTCCGAAATATGCCACCAACACAACGGGCAGACCACAGCAACCGACACAACACATATCCACGCAACCTCCACCGGACGCACGATGGATCATTGGCCGTGTGTGTTTGCAGATTTTTAATAGCTACCGGTGTTACGCCGTATAGCTGATGTGGCAGATCATGTTCGGCTCGTCTCGAAATGATGACTGAGAAAACATATGTACATAGGAAAATCTCTGGACGCTTGCATGATGGAGGAGCTGTGCTGAAGCCAAGCGTGCGTGGGAATGGGTGAAAGGGAGCTTTTTAAATTAAAGGTGGTTTAAATTGATGTTGGATGATCGCGAGTAGGGCCGGACGGATACGCCATTTGCCAGCATATATGAATGAGGAAGGGCAATGGACTTTTATGTTATTTTTAAGATTTTTTTGCAAGATCTAAGTCGTATATGTAAATATAATAACTTGAAAATCAATCAACTCAAGGTTTACCAATCGGGAATAATCAAAGCTGTAGGTCGGTGTGACTTCCGCGCAATATCGGGGCATTAACTCATACCCGCAGACGGATAGGAATAGTGGGATGGTGGGTTATAAAAACAATTACTATTGGAATAAAACATCGATTTGTTCTTACGTAAACTACACTGAAACAATAAATCCAACAATAATCATTGAAAATATCACATGACACCGATTCAATCACAATCCCATTCAAGTCATGTGCATCCATTGAAAGTTATATGAAAAACACATAACATTCATTTGAACATCATATTTATTGATCAATATGATAGAACCAGTTCACATACATACTGTTATATATCAACGGATTTATCTGCTAAGTCCAATGAATTGCTTTACAGATATGATAGAAGTGCGACAATTTCTGTAGTAAGTTTGAACGTTCTGTTGCTAATTTTACTAATATGGATTTATCCGAAGTATTCGAAGCATTACAGGAAGGTATAAAATAAAATATAACTAAATCTCATGATTTTTTCAGCGTGTGAAATACAATAGCGCACCCATCGCCGGTGCTAATTCTTATTTAAATTAGAATAATGCCGACTGATACATAACATGTATTTTTGCCTAAACCGCCTTTATTTTCGTCCAACTTTGGATTTTTTTTTCATTTAGTTGTTAACAAATAAAATGTCAAAAATGATAATCAACTTTAGTGAAAATGATATAATATTACATATTGTTTATTATGATTATTATTCTAACAACTCTCATTCAAAGCAAATACAAATAAAACAATTTGTATTTGTTTAAAGTACACTTTAAATTTATGATCAATCCCAAAAACTTTCGATGCCATTTCACATGAACAACATTGGAAGACCCAGTATCTCGTATTAATATTTCACATAGCATTCATCTGATCTTTCCAATGAATACAATCTGATTCGTCATTCATGAAACTAAGTCATTCGCACATAGAAGTTACATGATAAGCTATATTATATGTTTTTCCAGATAACTTCTACGTGATTCTTAGGTTCATGGTAGGGTTACGGTTCTACCCCCACGATGTTTAAATGTATAGGTGGCGGAGATAAGTCATTTTTGATAGTGCTAGTAGTTTTCTCACGAAACTAAGTATGGCGCCTAAAACGATACATGTAAACATATACGATTTTTTTGAACAATCAGATTTTTTGGTGTACGAAGACACGAAATAGATAGATCATTTCCTTAAGTTTGCGATTCGTTCATTTCGGATTTTACAGTAAAATACAGCAGGCACGTAGAGAGACTTCCCCCTCTGAACTCAAAAGCCTTTCTTTTCAAAATGTTTCTTTTCGATTTTTGAAAGAAACCAAGGGATTGTTTGTGCATTAACTACTATAACCTACAGAATGAAGCAGTGCTTTGTTCGCGTAGGTCATCCTTAAGAAAACGAAGTGGGTTCACTATTATATAACACATGGATCAATAAGTCCCGAGACTAAAGCAGAGATGGCGCTCGTAGTAAACCAGTAACCACGTCCTTCTAGAGTACTAACCTTTGCTTGAAACGGGTCAAAATTTTAAGTCGATCCGACCAGAAACAGCTGAGTTATCGAGGTTGGAGTAAAGTCATTTTGTAGTTTGTTTAAAAAATGGAAAAAACCGAGTTTCGTGTTTTGATAAAACGTTGTTTTTTAATGGGTAAAAACAACGTGCAAGCGAAACAATGGATTGAAAAAGGTTATCCGGACTCTTGTCCATCAAAAGCACCGATTTGTCGGTGGTTCGCCGAGTTTAAACGTGGTCGTACCGACACAAATGACGCGGAACGCTCGGGTAGACCTGTGGAAGCCGTTACACCGGAAAATGTGAGTGAAGTGACAAAAATTATAATGAAAGATCGTAAAGTGAAGCTCCGTGAGATTGCTGAGATGACACAGATATCATATGGAAGTGTATTTACTATCCTTCATGAAAAATTGAGCATGAAAAAGGTTTTTTCCAAGTGGGTGCCACGATTGCTTTCGATGGAACAAAAACAGCAACGATTCGATGATTCAGAAAGCAGTTTATCGTAAGACCTTTCATTTGACCCTAAGATTGGGGATTTCGGTTCTGCAATCTCTGAAAGAAGTGAGAGAGATCCATTTTTGATCATATGACTATTCGATGTCAACATTTCAAAAGGGCCTAAAAACAATTGACATTTCAAAAGGGCCTAAAAACAAATTCTCTTTGTTTACTTTCTCTCGACTATATCTGCGTTATTATACAAACGTTCGTTACATATTTGGTACTGTTGGAAACATAAGGGGATATTGTCTTTCATTCTACACGAATACTTTGTAGGTACACGTGAAAATTAAGGAGATATTCACAAAAGAAAAAGTAAACAAACAGAAACTCTCATTGGTTTATGTGCCCTTATGAAATGTTGACATCGTATTATCACCCATCGTAAATCGAAAACTGGGAACCAAGATAGTCGGAATCTTTTTGTTTAGTGGCTGATAATAGCTATCGATTTGAGGAGTTTTGAAACCAGTTTAGATTTTTTTGCGTATTTTATTTCACCGGTGAAATTAAGTGACGATGTACAATATTTAACACACTTTACCCTATAACTCCGGAATCGGAAGTCGAATCCGGATGAAATTCAGGAATTCCGTATGGCACCGTGAAAAAAATATTTAAAGTGAAGAGTTTTTATAATGTAACATTTTTGCCTTTCTCATATAGAAAGCTCGACGAACTGAGCGAATGTCTGTTTGTTTGTGTGTGTATGTAACAAAAATGTTCACTCGATTTTCTCGGAGATGGCTGAACCGATTTTCATTCACCGATGCTATTGAATTTTACTCGGATCGGGTTTCCGGTAATGGGGTAAAATGTGCAAAAAAATGAATAAAAAGTGCACTCGATTTTTTCAGAGACCATTCAACCGATTTTCTTAAACTAAGATTTAAATTGAAGGCCTTGTAGTCTCATAGGTTGCTATTGAACTTCATCTAGATCCGACTTCCGGTTCAGGAGATATGGTGTAAAATGTGCAAAATGAACTGAAAACGTGCAATCGGTTTCCTAAGAGACCGCTCATCCAATTTTTATAAGCTAATATTCAAAGAAATGGTGACAGGGTAAGTAGTGTAAAAATTCTAATTTCAAATTATTCACTCATTTTTTCTCAGAGATGGCGTGACCGATTTCAAAACTTCTGAATTTCATCTGGATCCGATTTCCGGTTCTGGAATTATAGGGTAAAGTCTGTTAAAAATTTTATACCATCACCTGAAGGGGCGTAACAAAAAACGTAAAAACATTTGTAAACTACTCAGTTCGATAGTCATTATCAGTACACTGCCAAACAAACTGATCTCGGCTATCCCGGTTCCCGGTTTCCGATTCTTGAGGCACCGGAAATAGTGGTCATATTTTTGTTCCAAATTGATTTCACTCACTTTTATCAGCGATAATTTAACCGATTTCTTAGGTTCAAATTCAGTCGGATCTGACTTCCGGTTCCGGAAATCTAGGGTAAAGTGTGTTAAAAATTTTATACAATCACTTAAAGGGATGAAACAAAAAACGAAAAAAAATCTAAATCGGCCTCAAAACTATTCCAATCGGTAGTCATTATCAGTAGAGGGCTAAACTAAACGATTTCGGTTATTAATATGATTGATATGAGAAAGGTAACATTACACCACTAGGTGGATTGAAACAGGTTTTTTTTGGCTTAAATTTTACATAAGCAATACTTGAAAAGCCTCATTTGCATCACCAGTTATGGCCAGTAGTAGTTATACTTCTTGAATTTCATGACTCACCCAAACACAACTGTTACAAATATTACCGAAGACGGAAGACGTTCGCTTTACGCTAGGAAGTCTCCAGTTGGAAGGGTTTGACCATGCGGCTTACTCACCAGCACTGGTCCTATCCGATCACCATCTTTTCGGCTTGTTGGACCATGCACTTTCAGAGCAGCGCTTCGTTTCATACAAAAATGTGCGCAAATTTCGCACTCAGTGGCTTAACTCAAGAAGCATTTAGTTCTTCTGGCATTCCATGAATTTCCAGGAAGATAGATGTGTAGGAAGTGTAGGGGAATATTTAAACTAAAATAACTCTAAATATTATCTTGCGATTAATGTATTTTATGCAGAAATAATTTGAAGTGCACATAAAACAAAACTTAATTAGTAGAATTGTTATTATCGACAAAAACTCAGTATATTTATAAATTTATCCATAAAGTATCCATTCGAGTATCGATCGATCGATCGCTCTCTGAGCCACAATCAAAGTTTCCTAACCATCTGTGACTACCGTATTTGAGAGAAAAGATTTTACATTCAGAGCATGGTATGTGGAATGGCCTACAAGTTACATGCTGTAAATACCGCGAAGATACATCACTGCATCTTAAACTCTAATGCAAGAACCGTGTGAAACGTGAATTCAGCAGCTTTTTGACAAAATCGCATTGTCTTATTATTGTCTATTAAGACGAAACGAAACGTACATGAATACATACTATCGGCAGCTGTTTTTCACTGCCCACCATATGTTTGATGTCCCAGAAGATGCTAATAAACAGAAGATGTCCAAATTTTTCCAAAAATTATAAGACATGACAATCAATTTACTCATGTGGGAAACAGATAGAGTGTTCTGGCAATCGGTACGATCAATAGGCACGAATACATACAGGAATGCATTCACAAGCGTCTACTTCTACTTCTAAAGACTTCAATCTCCCGAACTACGGACTACGGAGCTACGGCCAATTGACAAGTACTGGACAACCATGAAGAAGGTGCATCGGAAACATCCAAAGGAAGTAAAATATTAGGAACAAAAAAAATATTGGTCCAAATGATGTACAAGTTCTTATGAGTAGTGTTAGGAAAAATGTTCGTGCATTTGGATATGGTATCGAAACTGAATAAAACGAACATGGAAAAAGTGGAATAATGATTTGACTCCCAGAAAGTTTGGAGATGATCGATTGAATGGGTGAATTTTGTCGGATATTTCCTTGTGATGCAATTTGAGTCTGTATACCCTCCTTCAATAAAAATAGAACCCTAAGATAAAAAATATAACTGAAAATCACAACTCACTCATCAAGTTTAGCCGTCGGTAATAAATGAAAGAAAAATACATCTCTAAAAAATCAATATTAGTTTTTAGCCGTTGTTTACCGTGCTTCGGGACCGGACAAGCTATGGAAATTTGAATCTAAGTTCGTGAAAATTGGCCCTGTCGTCTACGAGAAAAGTAAATATATATTTGTCGTCGAATACACATCTGATCTCGTCAAATTGAATCAATTGGTACATGACACTGAGAAGCCATGATCTCGATTAGTACATTGGTTTTCAGTTTTTGATTTAGTTCTTGGCGCTTGAAATAGATAATTAGTCATTAAAGTGATTACATGCTAGCTGTGTCGTAGTTAGAATTGTTCATCTTTGTTGATGCAATTGGATGATTGGGATTCATCTGCTAGATGTAATCATATCAATCAAACTTGGATCAGATTTTAGACAATATCTATTAAGAACATACTCTTCTGACGTTTTCATTAGAATATGCTATCCGAACCACTGTCTTATACTTATTTAATCAAAGAAACATAAAAAATATAGATTTAATTTACAACTGCAGGATTAGTCTATTGCGCATCATCCTAAAAAGTTTCAACTTTGATTTGGAATGAGAATCGCAGAAGGGTCCTTTGCAAGTAACAAAACAAGAAATACAAATCTCACCGGTCCGTAAAAGTTGCCACACATGTTCAGGACTATCCCTTTACACAGGAAATTTCCCGTTCAAAACAAAAAAAAAAAAGGAATCTACACTCCGAAGGGTTTACCTGCCCAATCTACCTTTTTATTGTGTTCCGTGTAATCTTCGTTTTTTTCCCTTCCTTTCGATTTTTACGATTAGGGACGAACAAAAGCCTACTGCAGGAGGGCTGAAATGTGCAAAAACATAGCGACGGCAAGCACGGCTTACAAAACTCCTTTGCGAGTATTTAAAAACGTTATCCCTTGCGGAACACGTGCAACTTTAGAATGGAAATATGTCCCAACTGCAATTCCAACATGATACACCGAGTCTCGGGTCGAAGTTTGCGGACCAAGCATGGAAAATGATGCATCATGTTTGATCTTGTTAGATTCTGGCGTGACATTGGTTGTTAAGGTAAGGAATATTCGATAACTGTACCCAAAGGAGCTGCCAACTCGAACGATATAAAATTTATACAAACCCACAGAAATTTTGTAAGGATTCAGCATTGAAAGATTGTTACGTCTCCATTAGCATTTCGAAGAATTTGTTTTAACCGAGATTACAGATCTTGGCAATTCTTGTCTACCGAAGAATGATTGCTAAAGTTTATTGTTTGCACAATATGTTCATATTGGAAAAGTGATTTAAAAAAAGTTTTTTACTGTTTCAAGCGGCTTTGAAATTGTTTCTAATTGAACTCAACAAATCCAATATGTATTCATGCTTCTATTTAAAAACTCCCTCGTATTTTCCCTTCCACTTGAGCTTCATTCGTATATTTTTTCATTCTGCGCAATTTCGTTGTAGATCGTTATTCTTGCGAAGTCCCGATCCCTTCTGAGACTGAATTTGCTGTATGTGGTCTTGCTGGCATTCGCTGCATCATTTTCAGTGTCGGTATGTATTTCGTTTTGATCCCTTGATTCTCATCGTTTCTCTTGTTTCATCTCTGTTCTGATTTTACCCTGTATGTATATAATAATGCAATAAGCGTAATAGGCAGGGTTGCCACATATACAGATTAATCTGCATTTTACAGATTTTTCAGATAAATTTGTGACCAAGATTCTGTATATGCAGAATACAGATTTTTTGGCAAAAAATACAGATTTGTACAGATTTTTGATAGCGTGGATTAAAAATTGTTTAATGATTGAGTTAAAATGTATTAAATAATGTTATTGATTTTTTTCAAAGTGAAAACATTATCCTGATTGTGTGTTAATTCTAAAAAGAGGATAAAACTTATATAAAAGAGTATGTTAAGGACATTAAACACAGATGTTATATCTGCTATATTCGTTTATGCTTGCTTTTAGTTACAACTAGTGTAGCGTAATTGCGTATGCCTTCAAAAGTTGCTTCTGATAAGATGGAAAGATTATGGCCTCGGCCATAACGTAAGGTAGTAAAGAAGAACGATTGCCAATCGCATTATACCTAATGAACGAAAGTGAAAATAATCAGACTAAGTTCTCACTTTCAGAATGGATGTTAAAAGTTTTTTGTCAAATCAGGGTCAAACGCAAAAACAACTTAGAGAGGGTCACGCGCAAAAAAAACTTCCAGCGTTTTTTCAACTACAACATCATAAAATTCAGACTAAGAAAAGTTTTGGTTTCTTTAAATTTGGGTTCTAAAGACTTTTCTTTCCTTTGTGCTTCGATTTCTTATCACTTCTATATACAGATTTTCAATACAGGTTTTTGAGCTCCCGATACAGATTTACAGATTTTTCTTCTGAAAAATGCAGATTTAAATGTGGCAACCCTGGTAATAGGCACTGGCTTTGCTAGATCCAGCCAGCTAACTGCTTCTACTTCTTCTGCTTATTGATTGGCCTGCAGTAGCATCATTAAATGGCTTAAAAATCTCTCTTTCGTTTTGTGTTCTTCGTCTCACCAACGAAAATATCGTATTCGAAGTCAGCATCTTATTCAATTCAAGCATTTTTTACCATAATTTTACATTTGGTTCTATTTTTTGGTTGTTGCAGATTTAACATCGTACTTAATTTACCCTTTTCGAGCACTTTTCAATAGTGTTCGGTTTGCAATAGTCGTTTCATTGAATTCAATCATCAGGAAAAACGCTGTTGCTTTGAATGTGAACCGAGTTTTGCGACTTAAAATTTAAACAGAGGTTTTTAAAACCAGACATTGACGACAGCTTATGAATAATCTATTTTCCAAAAAAAAAGTCCATATTTAAATATATCTACTCAACCATATCTAGCGAGGTATTTAACTGCTGATTTCGCGTCCCCGTTTTCTCTTTCCCAATCCAGCGGAAAAAAAATCAATCGATTCGATGATAATGGAAAACAAGAGCACACCGGTTGATCGAAGAAACGAGATTGGTTTTGCAACTATTGTGCCTTTACGGATGCGAATCGATACGGAGGCTGCGAAAGAAGAAATCGAGAAACTCAGAGCAAGAAGAAAAACCGAATCACATAAGCAAATTCGGATGGCCGATATCACGAAACCCGGAAAAATTTCCACGCTTTATTTGCACGATTTCTTGCCACAATTCGATTACGGGATGTCACATCACGCAGTGTACCATAGAAAACGTAACTCATTATGCAAATAGTTCAATCACTAAGCAAGCAAATTGTAATAGCTACATAGTTTTGAATTTCGTCGGAGCAAATAAAATAGCCTCCTTGGAAATAATAGAATTCATATCCTGATTACTTTTTTTTTTGCAATTCAAATTTAAATGTTTAGGCCATCCTGAAAACCAATTCATCTCCATTAAATACTTTAAATCGCTTCTACTTTCGAGCACATGCTCGTTATCATTATGACCGTAAAATTAGGTGCTGTGCTGTTCCATCAGGGACATGCGCTGCAAGGTGAGCAAGGGTTCAGATGCCAGATGAAGCAATAAAATTCGAAAACGATGAAAACCCCTCAATTTTTTTGCCATAGCAGGTGTTTGAAACCTGCTATGGCGTTTGTTGTTTCCACCGGGCAGCACCTTTTGTTTTTTCGTGCAAGCCATACCGACAACCGGCAGTATTTTTTTTTCTCCAGAAAACTGAGCTGTAAAAACCTTCATGCTTGACCGGTTCCCTTTCAGCGTTCGTACCTGTGTGCGTCCGTAGATGGGCCTGGAGCGATTTCTCCCGTGGAAACACACGATTGCAGTATCGACATTTGATTGCCGATGGAGAGACGGAACCTTCTACCATCAGAGTTGTGAGAGCCTCGGATCTTGGACGGCCTCGTTTGTTTTCCGATTTTTCCGCCGAACTTGTTCCGAGTTGATGCTTCCAGTCATTGTTGCTACTACCGCAATTGGTGGTTGTAGTCGGTGTCCCAGTAAGTGTTTTTCCAAATAAAGTCTCCGGTGAGCTACATGTTGATGCTGGACTGGTCAATGCTTCCGGTGGCCAGCCACCAACCGGATTCCAATGATGGTGATGATTATATCCAGATGGTGTTGAGTCCGCTCCTAATAACACCTGATTATGCAATGCAGGACTGCTTACAAGTGAGGAAATAGTCTTAATCCGCTTCGGCGTATCCATCTTCCACACACACAAAAAATCACTAATTTGTCACTATAAGCGCACTAAAGAACCTTATTACACTCAACTTAGAATCATTGCATTAACAAAACTTTTTCAATGCACCAACATACTTTAGAAAATGTTATGCTGCCGACCACACGAATTTAAATTGTAAAGACGCTTGTTTTCCGATGGCATCCATTTAATTTTTGAACCCTCATCCATGTACTGTATTTTTACAACGCATGATCCGTACGCGTACACATGCAACACAAGCACCACGACCAAACTTGCGCAGATTACTTTCGTGACTGCCTGTTCTTTGAAGCTTCGTTGGTTGGTTTGCTGAATGAAAGTACCGATACGATGTTCGTATATTTTGTTTTGTTTGAGATGCCCAAGCGTTTTCGTGTATGTGTGATTCCATATGCCTCGTTTACACTTCTGCTGGCTGCCAGCATGCTGGTGTCAGAGTACTGCCCTCTTAGGAAAAAAACGTTCAACGGTGGTTCTTCGTTGGTCTAATACTTTGGATCGTTGGACCACAGTTGAACGTTTTTTCCTAAGAGGGCAGCACACTGACACCAGCATGCTGGCAGCCAGCAGAAGTGTAAACGGGGCAATAACAAATCGCGCGCGAAATTAACGGGACTGTAATCCAGAGATGCCAGATATTTTCAGAGAAAATCTGTATTACCCTGTATGAAAAATCTGTATTTATCTGTATTCACTAATAAAAGGAAATTTCTGCAATGAAATGACGTTGAACGCTATCTCAACAGATTATGGTTATAGAATGAGAGTTTCAATGAGCATTTATTTTTCATATCTTCGGAGTTCACCAAAAAATGTGTAAAGACGAAATTTAATATGAATGTTTTTTTTTTCAACCACAATTAAATTTCAATTACACATACATTTCTAGGTTTAAAAGTTGACTTAATATGCAACTTCTAGTCAGGTCATACAACTCTCAGGCCGCAGACAGAATAAACGCGAGAAGCTGAACCGAGCTGGTGGTTGACATTAGCAGACCAGAAGAGGGAAGCATACTTTCAGCAAGCCAAAGGGGCCCTGTTAGAGTGCAAGCGATAAATCTGCTCAGCTTTCTCTCTGACAAGGTCCTTTTAATTTACTGTAAGTACATTACTCGCTTTTGTCAGTACCAAGTTTGGCTCTACTTTCTCCTGCTCACTCTGTCTACGGCCTTAGCCTAATAATAAAGCTTCAAATTGTAATATAAATGTTTTTTTTTGTGTTGATCATCAAACATATGCACACAAATTTTTACTTTAATTTGTGATTTGTCCGTTGATTAATAAACTTTCATCTCGTCACTGCAATCAAATACTGAAAGATAGCTCAGACGAAAATAGTTTAATTTTTCTTTATTACTTCTTGTGAAATCTGTATAAATCTGTATTAAATTTAGGGAATCTGTATAAAATCTGTATTCTGTATTAGATCTGTATGAGGATGTAAAAATCTGTATAATACAGATAAATCTGTATAAATGGCATCCCTGCTGTAATCTGTTCTTCCTTTGACAGCTAATCTGTGAACGTGGTTTTTACCACGAATGCCAGTTTTTTAAGGTTGTCAATGTTCAAAATTATTGATTTTTATCTTTTTATACCTTGTTCACATTAGCGCTGATATCAGATATACCGAGATGACATGCACATCACGACTTTATGTTAAAATTCAATCAATAATTAAAGTGTCGCATTTATACCATGTTCACATTAGCTATTAGTCAAGATCGAAATGATATCGTTTGACAATCAAGTTGTCATATTGAATGTACCCATTAGGAGCAAGATCAATAATATTGCTTTTCTCTCCTACAATTCAATCAATAATTGAAGTCTCTTATTTATCGATCTCCGAACGCCAATATTCGTTGATAAAATCAAAACTATAATGATTCTCATTTAGGGGTTATATTCAGTTTGTGCTAAGAGCACATAACCGTTTTTACTTTTCTTTACGTTTCGTCTTAGTCTCGTCAGTGCAGAACAGTGTTTTGCACGTAGCATTAACTTTACGTCTGCTTAACGGTTCAAATTGAATTGTTTAAGTTTGCACTAAGCAGTTCAATTTGAACTGTTCTGCACTGACGAGTCTAAGACGAAACGTGAAGAAAAGTTATAATGATTGTGTATTGTCATTTTCAAAGTGACATTCATAAATGATAGTTGCAACTTTTGATATAGTTTCATTCATGATATCCCGAATATCATGCCAAAATGGTGATATGCGTAAACATCCCGCAGTTCAAATTATATTAAAATCTTGTATGTTGTCGTAACCTCATTTGTTATGGTATGTGTTTGATTCAACGATAAACACGGTTTTGTTCAACTACGAAGTATTGTACACAAATGATATGATTTGTTGTTTCAATATGCTGTAGTAACCAAAAATGCAACTGAAAAAATAGTTATAAAGAACTTCTGCTGAACTATCTGACATGAATTCACTATGGCTATTATCATGTAGATTAGTTTTATATGGCTTTATTTATTAATACTCCATCTACCTACTGTAATAGATGAGCGAATTCAAGTTTCATTTCGCGCAAGCTCAACTGGATTGCGTTGACAGCGCACCATTCATCACTGTGTACGATGGGAACCCATCAAAATTTCTAGCGAAGGTTCGGGTAGTAAAGTAGTAAAGTAGTAAAGTAAAGTTATAATGATTGTGTATTGTCATTTTCAAAGTGACATTCATAAATGATAGTTGCAACTTTTGATATAGTTTCATTCATGATATCCCGAATATCATGCCAAAATGGTGATATGCGTAAACATCCCGCAGTTCAAATTATATTAAAATCTTGTATGTTGTCGTAACCTCATTTGTTATGGTATGTGTTTGATTCAACGATAAACACGGTTTTGTTCAACTACGAAGTATTGTACACAAATGATATGATTTGTTGTTTCAATATGCTGTAGTAACCAAAAATGCAACTGAAAAAATAGTTATAAAGAACTTCTGCTGAACTATCTGACATGAATTCACTATGGCTATTATCATGTAGATTAGTTTTATATGGCTTTATTTATTAATACTCCATCTACCTACTGTAATAGATGAGCGAATTCAAGTTTCATTTCGCGCAAGCTCAACTGGATTGCGTTGACAGCGCACCATTCATCACTGTGTACGATGGGAACCCATCAAAATTTCTAGCGAAGGTTCGGGTAGTAAAGGGTAGCATATAGTCCATTACCTTTAGTTTCCGACATACCAGAGACTCGAACGATTTGCATTGATAAGATGCTTAAGTTCGACTCCCAGATAATAGATAAAAGTTTAGTTACAAGAAGTCTTCTGCTTACTTACATGATCTTTGTCACTTCTCCACTTTCAGTTCTTTATCACCTATCCTCTTTTTGGAGTACTATGGCTCTACAGTTTCCATGTTCATTCTTTCCTATTATCTCAAGTTAATTTCTTATAATATCAAGTTAATTTAATATCGTTAAAAACCAGCAACAAAAATGCATCGACTTATCATTGTATAAGTCATCAATCAAAAATGTTACTCTTGTGTCATTGATCGAGTTGGAAAATCAAATGGTTGATATAAATTGATCCGCGTTACACGTATTACTTTACAAAAACAGACATTTATCACCAGCAATGAAAACGACAATAACGTACTCCAGTACAAAAGACAACACAAAACCATCTGAAATTATGTCAGTACATGGAAGACTCAATACTTTTCCAAAATCACTATAGATCGCAAGTAACCACGACGCATTATAACTTTACATTATTTAAGCTTTAAAAATTCGCGTAAGACATTTATTAAATGCAGCGGAGTTACACAGGTTCTTATAAATATTATAAAGTTGAAAAGGCGATTATTAGACTCTTATAGAATCTGACAGGTGAAGCAAGAATTGCACATTATTAAAGTAGCTATAATGAAAACCATCTACTTTACCGATGGCTAAAAATTTCAACTGTAGATTATAAATGTGCAAATAAGAGTGCTTAAATAATGAGTTACGAATGAAGTTCAAATATTGAAAAAGATGTGCAATGTAATGTAAACATAAATAATGAAGATCACTATTAATGTTGTTTCTGGCCAATTTTGTTTATATTTATTTTTATTTGAACCCATAAACCGTGGCTCTCTGGTTTCGGTGTAAGTAAAAGACAAACTATCCTCGGTAATACTTCTGTACTATCGACACATATTGGTAAATAAAGGTAAATTTAGACTACCTTTTATCATAGAACTACTCCACTTCTTATCAATACCAATACATTGATTTAATGCAGCTATTTGTTGTAGAAGTTTGTTGTAAGATAATTCTCAGTTACATTTTGGACGCAGCCTTTCTCCAAAGGTAATTATTAATCATCACTGAGTGGTGTTAATCGAAAATAAAAAAAATGACCTGGCATCCTTGGCGTGGGGTTCGTTATGAGTATATACAACATATACAATTATTCGTTCGATCTCGTTCATAAACGCTAACATCTGATGCATTTGGCATTGACAGCTATCTTATTTGTTTATTTAGTTGTTTGTTGTATTTGTTCGATTAAACATAGTCATTTAGTACGCAAATTCAGTTACATTTTTTATTGTTTTTGTAGAGAATAATCCGTAATATGGAACCTCCGGTTGAGGCATCATCCTCTGTTGCAGATCCCCCTGCTGCAAAGACTTTCGCAGCGAAACATGCTGAACGGATGGAACGTTTGCGAAAACTGCATTTGCAACGAAACGAAGCACGTAATTCGAATCATCAAGAAGTAGTTGCTGAGGATGAACGGAAGAAACTTCCGATCAACTGGGAAGCTCGAAAACGACAAGCAGATTGGCTTATCGATGATAGCAAAGCAAAGTCAGACGCTGAGGCTAGAGGCTTAGATTACAATCGTGTCAAACTGATGAAAATTTCGGCTGCGGAGGCTGAACGATTTGACAAATTGAAGGCGAAGAAGCGGAATGTTGATCCCGGATTTTCGGACTATGAAGCTCAAACGGCCAGGCAGTATAGTCGACTGATTAAGAACATGGAACCGAGGGATTTGGTGAGATACGAGGAGCAAAAAGAAAAGTATGGCGATGCCTTCTATGGGGGTCCGAATGTAGTACTGCAAGGAATGCACAAAGATTCTCCGAAGGCTGTAGATAAAATGGTGAAAGATTTGGAACAGCAAATTGACAAACGAAAGAAGTTCTCGCGCAGGAGAACACATAACGATGATGCGGATATTGATTACATTAATGAAAAGAACGCTCGATTCAACAAGAAGCTTGAACGATTTTATGGGGAACACACCACAGAGATCAAACAGAACCTGGAACGAGGAACAGCAATTTAAAAAGATAATATTTGGTCCATTATGTAGAATAAACAGTTTATTTCCTCTTAATATATATATATATATATATATATATATATATATATATATATATATATATATATATATATATATATATATATATATATATATATATATATATATATATATATATATATATATATATATATATATATATATATATATATATATATATATATATATATATAATGTAAGACGAGATATATGTAAATCAACTATAATTTATTACCTGAAACAAAAATAAAAGGGTTTTATGCTTATTCAAAAATATGGAATTATTATAAGTGCTCGGTTGGCGGGTCAATGCATAGGGCGCTGGTCCTACAAGCCAGCTGTCTTGGATTCCGGCATGGTAGTATTGTTAGTGTTAGTAGGATCGAAGCATTAATTATATTAAGGTTCTGTGCCCGAATAATCGGTCGCAAAATCTGTTGAAACAGAAGGAATGAAGTAGTAGACTGCTTTGCCCAATAAAAAGTATCGAAGTGGAAATCTAAACTGTTACTGTTACCCATGCTAATACCGTCTATTTGTTAATGTTCGCATATTAATAGGATCGTTTAAGTGACATACACCCCTATTCTGTGTTTCGATCCAATCGGATTCTGTCGAACGAATGTAAAAATTTGCATTCTGTAATTCGATCGAATGTTGCTTTCCTCTCAGCAGGCCGTTCTTTTTTGTTGTTCTTTGAGCGCTTGTAGAACGACATATTGCACGAAATATTCGTTCAATTTGCTGGAACGGTTTGTTGTTGTTTTTTCTCTTGCAAAAATAGTGTGAAAATTAAGTGTTACCTTTACATAGAAAGAAAATTTGTTGTTATTCTACGTGAAGTAGAAGTATTGTGCAGGTATGTAGTGTTAGTTTAAACAAATAAGTGAAAAAAACTTCAAAAATTCTGCAGTAGAGCTAGTCCAACGGGGCTCCAACTCCTCATGTTAAAAATTGCTCAATAATGGACCTCTGTCTGCCGGGTTTGTTGAACGAAAAAAATGGCATTCGGTTCAACGGTGTTTCAAAATTGGCAAACGAAGATCCCGTGTTGGCCTCCCGTTGAACGATTGATTGGACTTTCATTGGACCAATGATCCAATGTATTGGACCAATGAAGGACCACCGTTGAACTTTTTTTTCTAAGAGGATTTTGTATGGAAAACTCGAACTCGATCGAGCTACAGAATGCAAAATTTCGTGTTCGATCGAAACAATCCGATTGGAACAAAATACAGAATCGGGGTGATATTCAACGATGCTTTCAAAGCTAGTGAACACGAGCATTAAAAATGTCATTTTAAATGATGATGTATTTCAAATTTGTTAGAAATCTCGTCATTAGCAGAGATGCCAGGTAAAAATTTCAAATGTCTGCAGACAGGGTCTGTAAAGCTAAAAAAAATCTGCAGTCAGCAAGTATGTCTTGCTGGCAGCAATTTCTCTATAAAGTATGACCCGCAAAACTGACTTGGCGAGCAAAAAAAAAGGTCCGCGGAAATTTCAAAAGTCTGTGAATACATACGAAAGTCTGCGAGAACTTCAAAAGTCTGCAAAAGTCTGCGAGAATTTCAAAAGTCTGTAAAAGTCTGCACAACAAAAAATGTCTGCAGCACTATACCCCAAATCTGCAGACCTGGCATCTCTGATCATTAGTGCACCATTACACGTTCATTAAAATGATATTATTTTTTAGTAATGACATTTTTAATGACTCGTGTAAGGGCCGCTATTGTGAAAGTCAGTATTACAATTTGGCACCGCACATTTCATAACGATATCACAATTATAATCAAATACCTATATAAAAATTAACATTATTTCAACAAATCTCACTGATATTTAGCATTAGCAAACTTTTATTCATGGTTATATACTTCTTCGTTGTTTTTGTATTCACGGAAAATATGATGGTTACAAGAAAATGGCGGCCCAGTAGAGGGCTGATTCGTGCTCATTGTTTAACTGGAATTACAAAATTTCAAACATACTTTTTGATTTTGCACGAATATCAACAGGTTCAGTCAAATCAGATCTTAACGCTTTTGGACTCTATAACATAGGTGGTGAGACCAGGCTTCCCAGCAGTACTGCTTTTCAATGACATCCGCCACGAGATAGCATGAACTGTCTGAGTGCAAAGTCGAAAGCCCAGTCTACAATATGTGTGAAGCATATGCCGAACTGTAATGGCAACAGCGCTCGCATGCCTAAATGAATGCTGTCGCTGAGACAGTTTCTACTCACAAGTTTGAAGAGAGTATTCTATCCGGAGAGTAGTCAAACCGAACGGGCTGTTTGTATCCTGTTTCTTTATGTTCGCTCATTCGTATAAAATGTTACGGGGACAGCCTTTGAAAATCGAAGACATCCTTTGATTTTTAGGGAATTACTGTTACGAAGGGCTGTCGCAAGCCGGCTGTCTCATCAATGTCTCTTGAAGCAATAAACCGGCTGTTTCTGGAGACGAGCTGTGGTTCATAGTGCGCTCGCACTATTTCGGCTGCCTCAGTGGAATGGTACTAGTACATACGATTGCGTTTTAGGAAATTTTGCAGGAAATTTTAGGGTTTCATTACATCACCATTGTGAAATAAAGAAATTGTTTCAGATTTATATATACTGTCGGCGAAGGCAATGAGTTTTAGTAACTAACGAATATTAAAAGATAAACACAGAGTTTTGTGTAACGGCTCATATATGTGAATTTCTAAAGTATTCATCCTTAGTGCTTCCTTCTTATTCCTAAAGAAACAGATACACTTCCATTCATTAATAATACTCCCAAAATGTCTTATGCACCCTTATTCTGAATAACGACGTTTTGATTTTTCTGTTTCTCCTAGGATAACTAAACCAATGAATTTTTTAGGATCGGAAATGACAGCCACAATATTATTATTATTATTATTATTATTATTATTATTATTATTATTATTATTATTATTATTATTATTATTATTATTATTATTATTATTATTATTATTATTATTATTATTATTATTATTATTATTATTATTATTATTATTATTATTATTAATATTATTATTATTATTATTATTATTATTATTATTATTATTATTATTATTATTATTATTATTATTATTATTATTATTATTATTATTATTATTATTATTTGATGAGTTGGCTAGAGCTGGTGCAACGAATGATTTCGTTGGTCCTGAACCAGCTTTACCACTTTCAACTAGTTGTATAAAGCACAAGATTCGTTCTTGGGCTGCATCCAATCATGCCAGCTACTGGCGCAGCTTGCAAACTTGCGCTCAGACAAAAGCATTTCTACCAGATTTACATCTGAAAATGTCAAAGTGTCTACTGTATTTTTCCAAGCATCATTGCAGTATTCTGACCAGAGCTCTGACTGGACATTGCAAACTCAATTATCACATGGCTACTATTCAACGTGCTGAGTATTATTATTATTATTATTATTATTATAGTTATTTATTTATATACATTTTTCAATATATCATTTTTCAATTTTTTTTAACATAATTTCTTTTCAGAAAGAAAACTGTTAAATATGTGCAATGAACTTGGCTCTCAGAATGTTTCACTATTCATTTACAATATTTAAAGTTCCAAACGTTTAATTTTTTTAAATGCGGACACAGGCTACATAGACAATTAGACGGTAGAAAATTTTCGACATTCTTATACCGTTTTCGTTTTTGAACCTAGACGCGGGCTACTCTGACTCCGAGTAAAACGAACACGTTTTACGCGCCCTAAATAACAACTCATGAAAAAAGATAAAATAAACAAACTCGGCTGGATGCGTGGTGCGACCCGAAAAAATTTTCAGAGCGAAACTACGCGATTGGAGTCCGCTCTAGAGCGACCTCAGGTTGCTGAAACAAACATATTAAACGTTGTTTGGGCGACTCTGGGTCAGCTTTCGGGCTGCTCTGATCAATAAACGAAAACGGTATTAGATTTGTAACTGCGGAAGTCGGATCCGAATTAAATTCAATAGTAACCTATGCAGCCTTTTCATTTCAGCCTGATTTGGGAAAAATAGTGCAGTCATGCCTGAGAAATTGAGTGACGTTGTTTGACACATACAATACACATACATACACACGGAGGAATAGCTTAACTTATCTTAGTCGAATGTCAACTTTCACTTGTCGAATTTTCAAGTAATTTCAAAACCTTTTTTTATGACAAACCAAATCTATGTATAGACACTATGAAATTTTTATAATTCCAATGGCAGATATAAGATTCTTCAAAACCAAATTGAGCTTGAATTCATGTTTAGGTAGTTTTTGTTACTTACCATTTTTGGAAATTTAAGTGTACTTTATAGGTAATCGTACTCCCCAAATTTCCCAACCAGAACCGGCAATGAAATTCAATACGATGAATCTATAGTGATTTTGAAACCTCAAATGATAAGATTTTAGCTCTAAATTAATCAAAAATAATGTTTTATTCATTTTTTCCCATCGATTTGTAGTCTTTCCAATTGTACATGTGTGGAATAATATGATGGAGTTGGTCTTGGTTTAATTTTACTATTAAAATGTTCGACAAGTTTTGTACGGACAATTTTGTCCGAGCTGGCGACAATACTAACGCCAGAGCGCTAAACGCTCTTTCAACAGAAACTTGCGTTGCAGGCACAGTCATGAGGGTTAAAGCAACTTCCGAAATTTCTGGATGAGAGTCTTTTCGATTTTCCCAATGCTTCCAAACGTCGAACATGTCAGTTTCAACGTGTGTAAAAGTCGCGAACTTCTGGTAGCTATGACCAAAATAATATAATAGTTAATATGCCGTTTCTAGAGATAAGATAATTCAATGCATAACAGGAAGAAAATGAATTCCAGATTATCAGCCCATATGTATTTTGGAATATATTCCAGGTTAATAGAAACACTATTCATATATAGAAGATAACTTGATATGTCTGGAAAGCTTGAGACCATATTACACAAGAAAGACATTATTACATAACTTGGGGAATTAAAACTTTTTTTCTAAATAAAACATAATAAACATTCGAATCTGTTACGGGCAACCATGCTGCATTCCATGCTTTTTTGGAAGAACCGGAATTTTTCATTCAGTTTTTGCATTCAAAGCTTTGTTGTACGGTAAATAAAAATAAAATGTTTCTAAATGATTTTTGCCTTGCAAATTCCGACTCCAAATTTTGCACTCAAGGTTTTTATTCGATTGGTGGTTCAATGTACATTAGAGATGGTCGGGTATCGGGTATTTTACCCGAAACCCGACCCGTACCCGTACCCGACGGGTTTTTGGTCGGGTACGGGTAAAAAATTTTATTTTCAATCGGGTACGGGTCGGGTACGGGTAAAAAATTTTACTGCTCACTCGGGTACGGGTCGGGTACGGGTAAAAAAATTTATCGCTCACTCGGGTACGGGTCGGGTACGGGTAAATTTTTTTTTCGGATCGATTACCCGACCATTTGTAAAGGGTGATTTTTTAAGAGCTTGAGAACTTTTTTAAACAATAAAACGCATAAAATTTGCAAAATCTCATCGGTTCTTTATTTTAAACGTTAGATTGGTACATGACATTTACTTTTTGAAGATAATTTCATTTAAATGTTGACCGCGGCTGCGTCTTAGGTGGTCCATTCGGAAAGTCCAATTTTGGGCAACTTTTTCGAGCATTTCGGCCGGAATAGCCCGAATTTCTTCGGAAATGTTGTCTTCCAAAGCTGGAATAGTTACTGGCTTATTTCTGTAGACTTTAGACTTGACGTAGCCCCACAAAAAATAGTCTAAAGGCGTCAAATCGCATGATCTTGGTGGCCAACTTACCGGTCCATTTCTTGAGATGAATTGTTCTCCGAAGTTTTCCCTCAAAATGGCCATAGAATCGCGAGCTGTGTGGCATGTAGCGCCATCTTGTTGAAACCACATGTCAACCAAGTTCAGTTCTTCCATTTTTGGCAACAAAAAGTTTGTTAGCATCGAACGATAGCGATCGCCATTCACTGTAACGTTGCGTCCAACAGCATCTTTGAAAAAATACGGTCCAATGATTCCACCAGCGTACAAACCACACCAAACAGTGCATTTTTCGGGATGCATGGGTAGTTCTTGAACGGCTTCTGGTTGCTCTTCACTCCAAATGCGGCAATTTTGCTTATTTACGTAGCCATTCAACCAGAAATGAGCCTCATCGCTGAACAAAATTTGTCGATAAAAAAGCGGATTTTCCGAATGGATCACCTAAGACGCAGCCGCGGTCAACATTTAAATGAAATTATCTTCAAAAAGTAAATGTCATGTACCAATCTAACGTTTAAAATAAAGAACCGATGAGATTTTGCAAATTTTATGCGTTTTATTGTTTAAAAAAGTTCTCAAGCTCTTAAAAAATCACCCTTTACTTCACATAAATATGTTTACACGTTGACGAGATTTTTTCATTGCAAAACAGTTCTTCCGAAAAATAATCAATTTGATTCAAGGGGTTTTGACATTCCCGCCTAGGACCAGACCTGTCAAACGGCATCTTTTTCCAGAAAAAAACATTTTTTTCTTCATGAAAAGTTATGTGAATATTTCCCGCCCTACTTTGTTTATAACATATTTAATAAGACACACTGCCTTAGCTCTATGATGTTGCGGTCGGAATCTACTTTTCACGTAGGATTTAATGGACTGCCATTTTAAAGCAGTTTAATGCACAATCCAGTAAAAATTATTTGATTCATATACTGCCCATACTCGCATATCAGTCTCATATCGATTTTCGCCAATTTTGAGTTAGCTTGAGGAATGGAGCCTTTCCTCAATAAACTCTCAGAAATTGCAATGAAAGTTGAGGGTTTGTTCAGTAAAATATAAAAAAATATCAACTCATTTCTGTGTCCCATATGCTAAAGTACCCGCATATCAGTCCCATTCAGTGCAAAATTTCAATAATTTCATTTGTTGCAATATTGGAACAGCAAAGGTGTATTACCGATATTTCATGTAATAACACCAAGATTTAGCATTAGGGAGCAAAGCAAAGTCTTGGCATTACATTCCTTTCGTGGAATTTGGCCTTTCTGTTTCAACAGACTTCGCAGCCGATTCTTAGTGTACAGAATCATTGCATGGCTAGTAATATGAATCCTACTGACACTAAGAATCCTTCCAGGTCGGGGTTCGAACATACGACAGCTGGCTTGTAAGACCAGCGTCCTATGCATTGAACCGCCAACCCGGGACCAGCATTAGGGAGCACAATAAATAAAAAAAATCGGAAATAAACTTTTGATCGTCTTTTTCTCAACATGCCGATTTCCCATATGGGACTGATATGCAAGTATGGGCAGTATATAAAATGTAGTGTAGTACTCATATCACATTCAGATACCAGAAAACTGTTATTTTAAATATTGGTTAGAGACTTTCAAAATTTTCATAAAAATCATTGGGATTCTTACCATAAAAACATGGACATTTATTTCAGAAAATCTGCATAGAAGTTCTTATTATTCTGCACTTCTGGGTGGTGTCACCTCACTTTAAATGACACCGATTGATGGCACAGCAAGTTGGGCTATATTGCTAGTTAATTTTCGTTTCTTTTCACTGGACTACAAGTGAAAATCTCGATGCGTGACAACGTGGAGTCGCAAAAGTAAGGGTGAAAATCTTTTCTCGTGAAATACTCAAATTTTCACCGTGTTCACTCGTGGAGGGTTCCACCGGTTCAATGGCTGTAAAAACCACCAGCTACCGATAACATCGTGGGTGTGGGTTTGTGAGGTTTACAAAACGGGCATAGTTGACAGATTAATTTAAATCAAAATCATAATTAATTTTGCTTTATAGTAAAAAATTGTAACCAAAAAAATTTCCTACGAATGTTCAAACTACTTACACTTGAAGGACTCACTGTTCACCATGTTCAAAATTGAATTTTTCACACCGGGAATACACGTACATTGTTTGATTCTTTGGTCGAACTGATAACACACTCTTCATTTTAGGGGATGTTCGCATAACATTCATTTTCGTCACGTATAATATTCAATTTGACATTTGGAACTATTTTACGTGATTTTTCAAGTGATTCGAATGTGAATTTTTATTTGTGTGTCAAGATAATGAGCACGCTTACTTATAGTTCTAAAGAATTGGATCAAAAGTCGCACTGTTTCGTAAAAACCATACCTACCCAAAATTGAGTACAACGGGTATTACGATATATTGGGTAAATATGCTTTTTGAAAAATTTGAGTAGATATTACTCGCTTTTGTTGACATTTGTAAATGAGTATAAAGTACCAAAGACATTGGAAATCTACAGGGTCCGCCATCTAACATTTATTTTTGAACTAGCGGTTATTTCGACATTGGTAACCTAAATGTCACTTCTGATTTGACAGAAACTTAGTTGTATCCTTCCGCTGAACGAAAATGGTTGTGTATACGCTTGAGGACCGCGTGAAAATAGTGCAGTTTTACTTTCAAAATCATGGTAATGTTGCGGAATGTGTGCAAAAAAATCATCTTCTCGGATGAGGCACACTTTCATCTCGGCGGGTATGTTAATAAGCAAAATTGTCGCATCTGGGGACGGAAAACCCGCACGTCATCATGGAGAAGCCGATCTCAGAGAGTGACAGTTTGGTGCGGATTTTTGTCTGGCGGCATCATTGGGCCTTTTTTCTTAGAAAATGAGGCAGGAGCCGCCGCCACGGTCAATGGTGAGCGGTACCGCGTCATCATTAGCGATTGGTTCTTCCCGTTACTTGAAGAGGTAGACTTGGACACCTTTTGATTCCAACAAGACGGCGCTCCGTGCCACACAGCCAACGCTACGATCGATCATCTGTGCACAGTCTTCGGAGATCGAATTATCAGTCGAAATTCGGATGTCGTTTGGCCGCTTCGGAGCTGTGATTTGACACCGTTAGACTATTATCTTTGAGCGGCTGTCAAAGATAAGTGTTATGTGGACAAGCCAGAGACAATTCAAGCCTTGAAGGATAACATTCGTGCATCCATAGCTGAAATAAAGCTGCATACAATCGAAAATGTATTAAAAAGCTGGACCGACCGTATGGCGTACTGCAAGGCCAGCCGAGGCAGCCATTTGAATGAAATTATATTCCACAATTACCCGGAAGGATTGTACTTTAATATGAAAAAAAAAATTTTGAATTCGGATGAACCGTTTGTTTTTTTATGCATGTTTAAAACAAAGTTACATTACATTATTCATGCTTCACAGTGTATTTATATGTTTTAAAGTAAACAAGCATTTTAATGTATTTTTCTTACCAACTAGAGCCTGATACGGCTCGATATCTAAAACACATTTTTTTCCATACTGAATTTTGGTAAAATTTTCACTACTCATTCGGGTCGGGTACGGGTACAGGTAATTTTTAATCGGGTACGGGTCGGGTACGGGTCAAATTTTTTATTTTTTTTCGGGTACGGGTCGGGTACGGGTAATTTTTATTTATTATTGATCGGGTACGGGTCGGGTACGGGTAATTTTTTAAATTTTCAATCGGGTACGGGTCGGGTACGGGTAAATTTTTTTGCTGATCACTCGGGTACGGGTCGGGTTCGGGTATAAGAATTTCTATACCCGACCATCTCTAATGTACATATAACGAACTTAACGAGCCAGATTTTGTATGTTTCAGTTCTGACTTGGAAAGATTCTTAGTGTCCGTAGTATTGCAGCACTGACCATGCAATAGTCCCGTAGACTTACAAGTCGACTGCAAAGTTGAATGCTTTTCAGAATCACGCTAACTAGTATCGAATACAGAATCTTTAATTTGAATATATCTTTTGCTACAAACATTCATTCTCCGTTTACATCTAAAATCTGATTCAATTGACTTATACACTCTTGTATAAGAAACGATCGCGCCTTTGATATCCTGAAGGAAGAGATAAAGAGGATGGAAATAATGCTCCCCGCACATCAGTACGCGCCTACACTATGAATGTTACAGCCGACAAAACGAACGTAAACTGCCTGAAACGAGCACGCCGAACTGTCTCAGATCTTTAATTATGAATATAATTTCTTGAAAACAAACTTTTCTTTCTATAGAATTTCATTGAACGATCGATTCATAGAAGATCGACCAAAATATAAAAATTAACTATTCATTAAAATCAAAGTCCGTTCTTCAATCCGTTTCGTATATTATTAATTATCAATTATATTGTTATCAATGCCCTACCAACGGTGATTGCTATGCGCAATGATCAACCGCTGCGCAAAGCAATCACCAAAGGCAAACCTAAAACCCACATGCTTGCCTCGAATCTTCATAGCAAACCAAGAGCAACAAATTTGAACCGCACCAGCTACTGTCGCAGACCTGGTCAAGGGAGAGTAATATTTTGCTTTCGACAGAAACAACGCAGTGACTGATACCCGAAGTTTACTGTCGCAACAGCGAGAACTTCATGCTTCTTCGGCTGTCTTGAAATGGAATGAACTGTCGAACGAAGTGAATGACGGCAACGTTGGCTGTACAGAACTATTTGTCTAAGGGCTGTCGTGATGAAACCTATCACAAGGCTGTCATGGAAAGAGTAGCAAGACAGCCTCAATAATAATGTCGCGCGGCGGTACATTTGGGAAGCCTGGGTGAGACCTTTTTTTTAATCACTGAAAATGAATCCCGGAAAAAAATTCATGGTACATAGTTAGACACAGACAAATCCAGATAAATTTTCGAGTCAGAGACAGATTTTTGGAAAAATAACATGGCAACTCTGAGTCTGAGCGGACTGAGCCATAAAAAGAGAGGATCTGTGAAACACAGTTTTTTACGTGAATCTGGCATCTCTGGATAGGAATGTTGGAATATCGATCGATTAATCGAGTAATCGACTAATATTTCAGATAATCGAACAATAGTTATTTAATTAGTTTGAAACTAACATTTGATCACAGATTAACAGACAGGACACTCAAATTAGATTCTTCAATCATTTTAACGGTCATTTCGAATATTACTATAGTTGAAACAGTACTCGCATATGTCATGATGGCGCCACTTTACCCTATCAAAAACATCCTATCTGACATCTAGACTGTGTTTTTTTTTCATTTACCAACAGAGTTGCCATTCATACAGAATTACTTGTAATGTATTGATTTTTTTTTTCAATTATATAATTTATTAAGGCACACTGCTTAAGCTCTAAGATGCCAAGGGCTTTTTCTAATTTTAATTAACAAATAACTTAAAACTAGGATAGTATATTAAGATAATGTAATGACTTTGGCAGATCCCGCCTTCAGCTGGCAATCGGCACCGGCCGGCGTACTGAATGTAACACGTTGGTAAGTATCTTGGTATTAGCCGCTTTTTTCTGTCCGTGTGGGTTCGCGGGGAACACCCCCAGGCTACGAATACCAGGCGGGTGGCCCATATTCATCTCATAGACTACAGCGGCCGTCCGTGGGCAATGATGATGATGTTACGGAGGAAAATGAAAAAAAAAAAAAAATATACAGAGAAGTAAATATTACGGAGAACAGAGTAAAAAGGGGATATGGGAACAAAATGACTAAGAACGACAACGATCTAATTAGTTGACATCGAGATGGTGAAAAAACGTGGGAGGGGGAAGCAGAAAATTTAGTGACAGCAGAAAGATCTTGTTAGTTCCAATGAAGATGGTGGACAGACGAGGGATGGGGAGATTCGGGCGGATGTTAGTGTCGAACCTGTGGGTGGAGTTTCTTCTTAGCATCAGTCGAGGAACAGGGGTAACTAACGCAGATTACACTTGTATATTAATGTGTTTAAGGAATTTATATATGAGTAACATATATGATATATCCCGACTCGCCAACACATCTCGAACCGGAACATCAGGTGGTCTACCTCGGGCCCTGAGGGAGTCCTTTAAAACAGACCTGGCGTCACAATACCCCACACATGACCATACGACATGCTCGATGTCCTGATAACCGTTGCCACAGGTGCAGAGACCGCTCTCCATGACCCCAATACGCCGAAGATGTGCGTTGAATGTGTAGTGATTAGACATGAGCCGAGACATAACACGAATGAAATCGCGACTCACGTTCATCCTCCTGAACCAAGGTTTCGTCGATACCCTAGGGATAATGGAATGTAGCCATCGTCCCAGTTCGTCATTACTCCATGAAGTTTGCCAACTTTCAAGTGCTCTTCGACGAGAAATACTGAAAAATTCATTGAAGCAGATTGGTCTTTCATAAATATCACCTTCTAATGCGCCCACTTTAGCCAATGAGTCTGCCTTTTCATTTCCCGGAATGGAACAATGTGAAGGGACCCAGACTAACGATATTGAATAAGACCGTTCAGATAAAGTTCGCAAGTGTTCCCGTATTTTCCCCAGGAAATATGGGGGATACTTTCCTGGCTTCATTGCCCGGAGAGCTTCTATTGAGCTTAGACTGTCCGTGACAATGAAGTAATGGTCTTTGGGCAACGTTTCAATGATCTCGAGGGTGTACTGAATAGCAGCTAATTCTGCGACGTAAACTGAAGCCGGATCACTGAGTTTGTACGAAGCGGTGATGTTCTGATTGAAGATGCCGAAGCCTGTGGACTCGTTGATGTTTGATCCGTCAGTGTAAAACATCTTTTCACAGTTGACTGTTCTAAATTTATTATAAAAAATATTTGGGGCCACTTGAGGGCGCACGTGTTCCGGAATTCCACGAATCTCTTCTCTCATGGATGTGTCGAAAAACACAGTAGAATCAGAAGTATCCAACATATGAGCACGGTTGGAAATAAACGAAGAAGGATTAATATTCTGAGCCATGTAATCAAAATACAAGGACATAAAACGGGTCTGAGAATTGAGCTCGACAAGCCTTTCGAAGTTTTCAATCACCATCGGATTTAAGATATCGCATCGGATTAGCAATCGATATGAGAGATCCCAGAATCGATTTTTCAACGGTAAGACACCAGCAAGCACTTCGAGACTCATCGTATGAGTCGACTGCATGCAACCTAAGGCAATACGCAAACAACGATACTGAATTCTTTCCAGTTTAATGAAATGGGTGTTCGCGGCGGATCGGAAGCAGAAGCATCCATATTCCATTACGGACAATATCGTTGTTCGGTACAGCCTGATCAGGTCTCCTGGGTGGGCACCCCACCATGATCCGGTTATTGTACGAAGAAAGTTAATTCTCTGTTGGCATTTTTGTTTCAGATACCTAATATGACATCCCCAGGTGCCTTTGGAGTCGAACCAGACCCCGAGATATTTGAATGTGAAGACCTGAGCTATGGTTTCACCCCTTAGTTGAAGCTGTGGTTGTGCTGGTTCTCGCTTCCTTGAAAATACAACCAGCTCAGTTTTCTCCGTAGAGAAGTCGATACCAAGTTGAAGAGCCCACGTGGACAAGTTGTGGAGTGTATCTTGTAATGGTCCTTGCAGATCGGCAGTTTTGGATCCTATAATGGACACAACGCTGTCGTCGGCAAGTTGTCTTAGCGTGCAAGATGTGTTGATATATTCATCGATATCTTTTACGTAAAAATTGTATAAAAGGGGGCTTAAGCATGAGCCCTGAGGAAGACCCATGTAGCTAAATCGTATTGTCGACAAATCACCATGTGCGAAATACATGTGTTTCTCGGACAATAGATTATATAAAAAGGTGTTCAAAACCGGCGAAAGACCATGCTGGTGCAGCTTCTTAGATAGGATATTTATAGAAACTGAATCAAAAGCCCCCTTGATGTCTAGAAATACTGATGCCATTTGTTCTTTACGAGCAAATGCCATTTGAATTTCTGTTGAGAGCAACGCAAGACAATCGTTCGTTCCTTTACCCCTGCGGAAACCAAATTGTGTATCTGAAAGAAAGCCATTAGTTTCGACCCAATTGTCTAGACGGAAGAGAATCATTTTTTCGAACAACTTCCGGATACAGGAAAGCATAGCAATCGGCCGATACGAATTGTGATCGGAGGCTGGTTTCCCAGGTTTTTGAATGGCGATAACTCTCACTTGTCTCCAGTCGTGTGGGACAATATTACCCTCGAGGAACTTGTTGAATAAATTCAGCAAGCGTCTTTTGGCGGTGTCAGGCAGATTCTTCAACAAGTTGAATTTGATTCTGTCTAATCCCGGGGCCTTATTGCTACATGACAAGAGCGCAAGTGAGAACTCTACCATCGAAAACGGTGTTTCGTTTGTATTTGATGTCGCGGCGCGGGAGATCTTCTGTTCCGGAACAGAGTTTGGACATACTTTTTTAGCGAAATCGAATATCCAACGGTTGGAATATTCGTCGCTTTCGTTCGTGGTGTTTTGGTTTCGCATTCGTCGGGCTGTGTTCCAAAGAGTGCTCATCGATGTTTCTTTTGTTAATCCGTCAACAAACCGTCGCCAGTAACCTAGTTTCTTTGCTTTAACTAAGTTCTTCATTTGCTTATCTAGCGCTGCGTAATTTCTATAATTATCAGGTGTTCCATATTTTCTGAACTTTTTGAATGCTAAAGATCTTTCCGCGTTCAGTGATGAGCACTCTTTGTCCCACCACGGATTGGGGGGAAGGATGTTAGTTTTCGCGCCGGGTACACGTTTCGTCTGAGCTTGAATCGCGGAGTCGAGAATCAAGCCAGCCAAAAGCGTGTACTCTTCCTCCGGAGGAAGTTCTTGTGTTGTTTCCAGTTTCTCAGACATCGAATTTGCGTAATATTTCCAATCAATATTTCGTGTGAGGTCATACGAAACATTGATTGTCTCCGATGGTCTTAATCCGTTGGCGATTGAAATTACGATAGGTAAATGATCGCTACCGTGGGGATCGGGGATTACCTTCCACTTGCAATCCAACCGTAGCGATGTCGAGCAAAGGGATAAATCCAGCGCACTTGGTCTTGCTGGTGGTGCAGGAATCCGTGTCATTTCTCCCGTATTCAATATTGTCATATTGAAGTTGTCACAAATATCATGGATCATAGCTGATCTGTTATCGTCATGAAGACAACCCCATCCCGTACCGTGTGAGTTAAAGTCTCCTAAAACCAACGTTGGTGCGGGAAGGAGTTCTATGATATCACTGAGCCGCTGATGCCCAACCGAGGCTCTAGGGGGAATGTAGATGGAAGCAATACAAAGGTCCTTACCTTTGATTGTAACATGACATGCGACAAGTTCAATACCTGGTATCGAGAGGAGGTTAATTCGATAAAAGGAATAGCACTTTTTGATTCCCAAAAGTACTCCTCCATAGGGGGTTTCTCGATCCAAACGAATAATATTAAAATTGTGGAAGTTGAGAGATATTTCAGAAGTTAACCAAGTTTCGCACAATGCAAATGCATCGCAATTCGTGGTATATAATAAATGTTTGAAGGAATCAATTTTTGGGATGATACTTCTGCAATTCCATTGTAAAACAGTGATCAAATCCTTGACCTCATTGGATAAATTAGCCATCGAAGGATACAATCGCTGAAAGAAGGGGCCATTTTACAGTCAACTGTTTCAAAAACGTCTCAGCTACGGGTACAAAGGTCATCAAAATACCTTTCAAGGGGTCAGAGATATTGAAAGTTTTAAAAATCCAGTCCACTATATCAGAGAATTTAATAAATCCAGCATTTGGTTGATTCTTTGACTGGTCTTTAGGGGCAATTGAGTTTTTGTTTGTCTTAGGAAGTGTTGGAAACTCCTTATCAGATCTCAGTTTTTCTAGATCAGGAGCTATTCTTTGCTTCGGTGTTTTACTAACACTACCATTAGCTGTTACTTTTGGAGGCCCCTCAAGGGCCACCTTCGAACCCTTACTAGGTAGCTTATGAGAGGAAATATTTCTCCTTTTCCTGTTGCTACGAGGGATGGCCGAAGATGTGCCTTCGAGAGGGTCGTCTGAATCGCACTCGTCTGTTGACAAGCAAGCATAGGGATTTGCAGATGGGCTTGGTGGTGTAGCACTCTTTAGCATTTCTGCAAATGTGCGCTTGGAGCGTTCCCTCAAAGAGTGCTTTAGCTTATCTCCACGCAATTTGTAGGTGGGACATGCTGAGAGATCATGCGGACCCTCACTGCAGTAGAGACACTTTTCAATGTCTCTTCCGCAAGAGCCATCCGCATGACGCTCTCCACACTTCGAACAACGGGGCTGATTCGCACAATGGGAGGCTGTGTGTCCTAATTGCTGGCAATTAGTACAGTTCATAACCCGCGGCACGAAGAGACGTACGGGTAGACGAACCCTGTCCAGAAGGACATAATTTGGCAAAGCCGAACCAGCGAAGGTCACACGATACGAGTTCGATTGAGGATAAGATTTTGACCCATCCTCGGCGATCGATACTGAATGCAAGCGTTTGCAATCCAGTATCTTCAGATTCTTGAGTAAGGGGTTTTTGAAACCGCCAACCCCGTGCTCAAGAATATCTGCGCAAGTCAAACCTGCATCTGTGACCACGCCGTCTATTTCGACTTCGCGGGCTGGTACATATACGCGATAATCCCGCGTAAAGAGCTCATTTCGAACGATCTCATTAGCCTGCTTTAAGCTGGTCAACGAGACCCTGAGTTTGTCGGAGCGCATTTTTACTATTTGTGTGATAGTCGGGTAATGTGACGTCAGGTTCTTATTTAATGTCAATAAATTCAATGCTTTATCTTTAGATTTGGTCCGGAAGTACACCACATATGGACCGGTCGATAGCGAGGGTTCATCGGAATATTCCTTAATCCGGGGGGTTTTATTACTGTCAACAACAGGCGGATTAGGATCTGTCTTCATTTCTTCGTCTGGAGGGGGAGGACTCATTGTGCTTACTGTAGCACGAGGTTATATTTAGGCAAGTGGTAAATTATAAGAGGGATGCAACAATAAACTGTAATAAGGGCAGAATAAAGAAAAAAGCAATACTTAGCTTGTTGTACAGTTGCAAGGAACGGTCGCCAAAAAACCTCTACGAGGAAAAGCACAAAGCACCAGCTAACGGTTCGGTGCGAAGGTGCAAAAAACCTCACCGAGGAAAAGGCACAAATAAATTGTTTATAGTTTGTATGGACTAACGGTATCACTTCACTTCAATGTTCGATCACAATCGACACAGGGAACAATGGCCGCTTGTTTATAATCCACACACTTGGCCTTGATCGGCGGAACAATAACCGGCTAACGGTACCGTTTCGATCGACCGCTCACAATAAGGTACTGTTCTATTATATAATGCGAAAAAAAACCTCTCAGAGGAAAAAGCACTATTGTCTATCACACAATATCGTCCGACCACTTTATCACACACACACAACTGGTTTTCAATGCTTTCGCAGTAAATCCAAATCACGTCTGTTCGCTCGGAAGGTTGAAACGGCAATGAATGTATTGATTTGTATACGTCCATGCGAATTTCATGCAGGATACCGATTTAATTCATATTGCCAAAAATATATACATAATTGTGCATACTTCTCATCCTCCAACGCAATACAAAATCAAACCCGTTTTGTTACAATATTTACTTGCTTCTGGTCTGCCGCCACTTAATTTCGGGTGAAAATTACCAACACAATAAAAAATAGTCTAGTTGAACAACGTTGAGAAAAATAAATGGTTACCTTCCAACATCGCAAAAAAAAGTTAAATATATTATCGACGTAATCCAATAATTTATTGTGACGATTCATTTTCAAATATTATGATGAAATCAGACATCCCTGCAAACAGCGGATCGGTGTTGACAAACGAGGGGAAATCAACTAGTAAAAAAACTTTTACATAACACAAGGGATGTAACCAAAGCAAGGTCTTGG
Organism: Malaya genurostris; assembly: GCF_030247185.1. NCBI lineage: Eukaryota > Metazoa > Arthropoda > Insecta > Diptera > Culicidae > Malaya > Malaya genurostris. The sequence goes on along the minus strand of NC_080572.1, from coordinate 83,344,508 downwards.
CATTACATTCCTTCCGTGGAATTTGGCCTTTCTGTTTCAACAGACTTCGCAGCCGATTCTTAGCGTACAGAATCATTGCATGGCTAGTACTATGGACCCTACTGACACTAAGAATTCTTCCAGGTCGGGGCTCGAACATGCGACAGCTGGCTTGTAAGATCAGCGTCCTATGCATTGAACCGTCAATCCGGGATGTACCGATAGTGAATAGTTTGCGCAGTACTGTTAGTCTATGATTCGATTATAAAAGTTTCCAACAATTAAAAAAAAAAAATTTCAGTGATTTTTGAATGATTAAAGGAGTAATCGGTTTATAATCCTGATAATCGATTAAAATTAAATCGATTAGTTTGAAAGTTCGATAATTCCGACATCCCTAGGAACAGATCGTTAGATCTCGAATCAGCTGTTTTTAGAAGAAGGGCTCAACTTACATAAGGAAGCAAGTTTCTTTTCCTATGAATACATGCTTCAAAATCTGTAATTTTACCCATTAATTTGGATCCTACCAACATCTCAATCTTAGTAATACAAAGAACTATAAAGAACAAAACCGTCATTCCATTTGTTTTCGTAGGTGTAGCCCTTCGTGTTCCATACCAACAAACAGGGCTTTTTAGCTCATACTTCATCTGCAAGAGAGGAAAGGCGAAACTATTTCCTTTTCGTTATTTTAGCTGATTTCCGACACGACCTGCCACTCGTCTATCGAAACTGTATCGAAAATTTAACTACCCCTCAGTAACTGGTAATGTCAAAACGAAATCGTCTGAAAAACTATTGAAACTGGCAACACAAGTTGATGAATTATTGATTTTGAATAATAGTTACCATAACCTTGGTTACAGCATATAAAAGACTTGAGGAATATAAACAAAACAAACAGCATCGATTGGAAGATCCTTATTCCACGAAAAGATGTAAGTTCTCCAGCATCATCACGTGTCAGAGTAGTGGATCGATTGGTTCAATCAGATAGAGGCTTTCGTTAATGCTGGCTGGGAGTCAAACATACGAAAAATTGCATATAAGGCCAGCCGCATGTAATCAAAATCTTTTGTATTGGTTAAATAAGTTTTAAAAAAGTAGCGAAGTTTGCAGTCATTAAATTCGTCTGTGCGAAACATTTTATCAGTTAAATCATCAAAATTCAGTATTGAAATATAAATGATAAAGCTGAGTCAAACCGGTATATCAGTACTATTCTACAAGGAGCAAGAAATTCGTTTTCAGCCGTGCAACGATATTTAAATATTTGAACTTTATATTTAATCCATTTCAAAGTCGTACTTGACATGCAGGTACGAATACACTTTTATACAGAACCCAATTCCGGTCGGCGCAAAAACAAAAAAGAACTTTGTAACATTTACTTGATAGATGAAAATATCTTCCAAATTTAAAATTTATTCCAGTTCATGATCAACTGTTGAACCTGGTTCTGGTGGAGGATAATTCTGTAATTCGGAGTAAATAAAAATGTTTAATACAATCTAAAAGGTTACTTTCAAACTGCTTACAGCACGTTCTGGAGACGATCACTGATTGGAATGTTTCGTACAAAAGTAGCCAAATTGTGTTCCAAGCGTATTTTGAAAGCATCTTCCTTCGTCGTATTCAATAATATCATTTCCGCCTAGCGTTGCAAACTTGGGCATCTATTTGTAGTTTGAAACTAGTCGTTGAACGAGGGCCGGGCAGTTATATTCATAGGTTGAAAAAGTTTCTAAATCAATATCTTTCGACGGTCAATATCACCAAACGTCTTCACCGTTTTATAAAATGTGCAATAATAAAACTCACCAGTCACGACCAGCCCCCGACGGATAGCTTGCGGTGCCTTGTACGGCTTCCACAATCAAGTGATCTTGGTTATCAATCCATCTTCTCATTTGATTTCGTTTTTTTGGCAGCAATATTTTTTCTCTGCTCGCCAAAAGCATATTTTTTGTCCTCAAATTTTGCATTTATCTCTAGATTTCTTTAGAATAATTTTATAGAACTGTTTGAAAACTTTCTCGAATGGTTTGTTTATTTATAAGGGGTTTCTTAGCAACTAGTTCGTAGCAACTTAAACAGTGTTGCTCTAGAAGATTATTTTTATCATTAACAAGGTGTCACTATATTTGTGATAACTGACAGTGAATCGCTCATGAACGCCATTTGTTCCGATTTTTCTTCAGAGTGCCTGGTCGTGTCGTCGATTTTACTATCGAAAATATTAAATGAGATGTGAATTACCCGCTAATTTGTCCTGGTCGCAAACATCAGCCAATTTCACGAAAAATGAAGACGGGCGTAACTTCATTATTCACACAGGAAGATAAAAAGTAAACCAATCGAAGATGGGTGAAACTTTTTATGTTGATTTATTCAGTGAAATTGGTAAAATCTACACACCTTTTAAAAATCAGCCAACAATTCATCGACTGATCAAAAATTGATCTAAGAATATACGATAAATGTCATAATTCGTTCTTATGACTTTCGAAGGTCACATTGTCTGTGAGTAGTGGAAACACAGCTATTTTTTTTTGGCAACGCTGGTGTTCAATGTGACAGTTTTAGGAGAATCAGTCTTGAAATCCCGAAGGTTGCCGAACAGTCTAGAATCAATTCGCTGTCTGCAGACGGTTGTTTTTCCTGCCAGATAAATTGAATGTTCTCGAGCGATTGGTTATACAAATAGTACTAGGTTCTATTTGCAATTATTGCATAGGTGCAATTATTTCATAAAAAAACATTTTGTGTGATACTTTTTTTTGCAAATCTAGCAAGCAAAAACTTTAGGCGACAACTGGTAAGACATGTTAACCTCAAATCAATAATCAAATTCCAAATTCGTTTGTTTCAATTTCACTCGTCTACGATTTTTAGAGAATGGCCAAGTGGGGCGAAGGTGACCCTCGTTGGATTGTCGAGGAACGTCCGGATGCAACGAATGTAAACAACTGGCACTGGACTGAGAAAAATGCGACTCCATGGTCTAAAGACAGACTGAAAGCATTGCTTCAAGATTTCGTAATCAGTGGGTCCGGCCAGGAATGCAAAATCGTAGAAATAGAAAAGTTGGACGGTGAAGCAACGGCCAACAATCGAAAAGGAAAGTTAATCTTTTTCTACGAATGGAACATAGTTCTCAAATGGAGCGGGTCGATCGATGAGGAGGATGTAACTGGAAAAGTCACCATACCTAATCTCTCCGAAGAAAATGACATCGACGAAGTGGAACTGACGGTCTCAGTAGATACTTCTAACAACGCATCGGAGAAGCTAAAAACGTTTATGTACAATATTGGACGAGACAAACTTCGGAAACAGTTGGAGAATTATGTTGAAGAGCTTAAACAAGATTTTGCCAAAGGACTTATTCTGCCGAAAAAGGGTGAGGAGAACGGAAATCCTCCTGTGAAACCCGATAAAGAAACTGTGTTTGCCAGCGGTTTTAACAAGCAGAAATTCGAACAACAGACTGTGACTAGTGATAATAGCAAAGCTGGCTGTAAGCTGGACGTGAAAACACTGGAAACGGTGGAACGCTTTCAGTGTCGGGCAAATGAGCTTTATGACGCACTCACTCGCACAGACATGGTGACTGCGTTTACACGTGGTTATGTAAAGTTGGATCTCTTCAAAGGCGGAGAGTACGTTTGCTGTATGCAAATTGGGTTTGGTTACTGGAAAATGTTTTTTTTTTTAATTTTTCAGATTCGTCTATTTTGGAGGAAATGTTAGTGGTGCATTCGATGAAATCGTTCCAAACAAAAAGATCACTCAGACGTGGCGATTGAAGCAGTGGCCTCCTGGTCACTTTTCCAATGTTGTGATGGAGCTACAACAAATGGTAATAACCACCATTGGAAGCCGGTTCTAGCTATGCTAAATGTTCTTTTTTTGTAGGATGATCACACGGAACTGAAATTAACCCAAACTCTAATTCCTGCGGCCGAGTTTGAAGCAACCAAAGCAAATTGGAGCCGCTATTACTGGGACAGTATTCGATCGGCTTTCGGATTCGGTACATTTCTGTGTTAACAACGAAGCATAATTGAGATCCGTGGGTTGTTTACCCGTGTTATTGGCTATAGATCATCTCCTTTATTATATGTCAACGTGTAAAGTCGCAAACAATTAAACATATATCTGGAATGAACAACATAACATCGTTGGAATCATGGAAGTAATGCTTTCGTCTGTTTAACGACATCGCGAAACATCCCATTAAAATTACTAATCGTCCTACGGATATGATTTTCAGTGTACGACCTGGTCAACCATTGTACATTCTAATTAGTTGTCTATGCGTATTTAGTTCAAATCCGATCCTTTCAGCGAACATCCTGCACACCAAATCAGCAGCTTTTTGAATAGTTTATATTTATTTAGTATAGCATGTTGACATGGATGCCGAATGGTAGTTCAAGCGAAGTAAAAGTGGGTTGAAAAGCACTGCTGATTCTTTAAAATTGAATATAATCGAAATACACCATCAGATTATCAGTATTTTGTTGTTGTTTTGATGTAAATTTGTTCTTATGATTTGATTCTGTCATTGTGGATGCGACCAGGAGGATGTCAAATGTCCTGAACACCTGGGTCATAATAGGTTAAGATTTGGATTGCAGTGAATTTTCGCAGTCCGGTGGCAAGAATGTAGTGCTCAAGCAAGCAAAGTGCAGGGTAATGAGTTTTATGAAACCCCAAAAAATTAAGGCTGGGCGAACGTTTCAGTAATTGGTCGAGCTGGCCGAATTAGTGAATTTTCACCTTGATAACACCAACATTTATGAGAAGGCGGTTCTAGCAAATGTTTTCTTCAGCGGACAAAAATTTCGATTTTATGCTCTCCGATGTCGAGTGGTAAAAATTGCTATTTCAACAGAGCTAATGCGGAAATCTATTTTCCCTTCTAATGCGGAAATCGAAAGATTATTTTCGCACTCAAAGATATTGACGCCTGATGGAAGATATCATCTCAGTGAAAACACATTCAGTAATGCAAAGAACGTAATAAATGGAATGTTATTCTTCGATATGTTCACAAATTTTGTGTGTGATAAAAATCGCAATCTTAAAGTAAAATTTGCACAACAGGCTTACGAAGCGACATTGAACAAGAAAATAAACGAAGAAAAAAAGGTAAAACGTTCATCTAGTGCTGGACCCGACGGGATTCCATCCGTGGTGATAAGAAATTGTTATAATTGTTTGTTGGTTCCTCTATCCAACATTTTCCATTGTTCTTTGCGTTCTGGATTTTTTCCTGAAATATGAAAAGTAAACAAAGTTATAGTATCCAACTACCCTGGAATTAGTAACCTACACTTCCTTGATCATATCTTCTTTACGAGCACGACTACAAATTGGTTCTATATACACCGATTTCGCTGCTGTAATCGACAAAATCAATCATCACATAACGATCTCCAAGTTAAGAAGACTGAGATTCAACGGATCATTTTCGAATTGGCTTCGATGATATCTAAATGGACATGAAATGATAGTGAAAATAGGAGACTGTACAACAGGGCCGTTTTTACAGAGGGGCAGCGGGGGCACGTGGTCCCGGGCCCACGGTCTTAGGGGCCCTTGACGGGACCCGTCGAGCAAAACAAAACGTCATTTAGTTAGTCAGGGCACCCAAATAAATCTTACCATTCATACGTAAAAGAGGTGCTGCTGTACAACCTCACCATTTGCTGTTACCTCTGAAGTTCCTCGAGGAAGTCACCTTGGACCGTTTATAATTTTATTATATCAACGATCTAAATTTTTCGATCAAGCATAGTTTCAAACTATCGTTTGTCGATGACTTTAAAATATTTCATATAATCAAATCTGCAGTAGAGTTCCTACAAGAACAGTTGGATAATTTATCTAATTGGTGTAACATCAACAGAATGGTTTTAAATGTCACTAAATGCTCCGTCATCTCTTTTAGTAGTAAAAAGTCTGTATTCAAGTTCTACTATGATACTGTTCTCGAAAGCGCATCGTTTGTTAAGGACCTGGGAGTTCTTCTGGATTCCAAGTCCGACGCAAATTTGCCCGACGTTTTCCATGGAGATATCCTTGAAACTTACCGAGTTACCAAAAAAATGCAAAATGATATGTCTCGATTTATTCACCCTCATTCTTGTTTACGTCCGTCTCGACCATACGACGAACGAGTACTGTCGAACGAATACGAATAAGCCATTCTTGTTTTCACTCGAATGAATTCGAACGCGACTCGTTTGCACAAAATATTCAAATATCAGACAAAATCCTTCAAAGAAATGCTAAGCCTTGATGAAATCAGTCCAATTCTCGTGATTGAGCATATGCGAAACGCTAGATTGCGTGCCAGTTTAGCTTCTAATGATACGTGTATTCGAACATCATTCGTACGAACGAAAAGTCTCATTCTCGTTTACGAACGAATAGACGAAATGCCGTGGTTTCGATTCGTCGATGTTGCGAATCAACCTTTCGAACTCATTGAAAAATGTTCAACCGATTCCCTACAAATTTAGTTTCGAATCTAAAGGTGATTTGCTTTCAAATCATAAATTTGTGTTTTGCATAAAACATTTAGAAAGCATAGCAGTCATAGTAAAATGCAGTTTTTTACTGGCGAGCCTTCGAATCTATGTGCGGTTCCAAGTTTTTACGCATCAAATTTTACATCTATTAGGTCATTTAGGGGTTAGCCAAATTTTGTGCTAGGGCACATAACCGTTTTTATTAGTTTTACGTTTCGTCTTTGACTCATCAGTGCAGAGCAGTTCAAATTGAACTGCTTAGTGCTAAACTCGGCAGTTCAATTTGAACCGCTAAGCAGACGTAAAGTTTCTGCTACTTACAGAACACTTTTTGTTTTGCAACGGAGTGCAATGTCTTTTCTGACGTGCCGAACGAAAACGTGTTTTCGACTATTTCTGGCCGATGCAGGTATGGTCATTTAGGGGTTAGCCAAATTTTGTGCTAGGACACATAACCGTTTTTATTAGTTTTACGTTTCGTCTTTGACTCATCAGTGCAGAGCAGTTCAAATTGAACTGCTTAGTGCTAAACTCGGCAGTTCAATTTGAACCGCTAGGCAGACGTAAAGTTTCTGCTACTTACAGAACACTTTTTGTTTTGCATTAGGTTCTGATACAAAATCAGCGAAAAAACAAATCAAATAACAAATGATATCAAACATTTTTCATTACAACTTTAGTCTGTACCAGAACTGATATTTTAAAGTTATATGGGCGTTGTTCTTATGCATGTACGATGTTTAAAAGTGTGATTGATTCGAACGTAAACGGGAATACGAATTTGCTATACTTTCGAACGTATCGCATACGACCGTAAACAAGAATGAGGGTGATTATTTGTCTGTCGCGATGTTTGTAAGGCTAGTTTTGTGGCAGATCTTCTTCAGTCGCGAATCGATTGCTTCGAGCTATTGCAATTGTTACAATTAGACAAATGTTTCAATTTTTTAAAATTTTCATATCAGATCATCCTGATGTGGTCTACTGTAAAATTCTTCTTACCGAGAAGGAAAAGCTTGCCGAACAAGAAGATGTGGGAGCAAATAAGTTGTCTTCGCTGAAATCTGTTCAACTTCTTTCAAAACCACAATTGTAAGCAAGTGTATTTTCACTGTAAAATTTTTCGTACAACAGAGAGTATAAATTAACTAAGGATATCGAAAAGATAGAGAATAAGCAAGGACGTTTTCATGGTTTTTTTTTATATGGGTTTTCAAGTTTTTTTTTTATATGGGTTTTCAAGTTTTTTATATGGGTTTTCAAGTTCTGCGCAAAGTATCACCTGCTTTAAAATAGTGGTGTAATGCTTCGCTCGAATATCGCGCGTTTCAGCTTCCAACTTCGCGCGGATTTCGAGCATTTTAGTATTCGACTTCGCACGGATTTCGCGCGTTTTGATTTTGAAATTTTTCGTAACAACCCTGAAAATGTAGCAATCGATGGGCAATCAAAGCGCTTAAAATGTGGTAAATAAACAATCGAGTAAAATCTGAATTTCTTTACCGTGGTGAAGAAATTTGAACTTTTATTTGTAGAAGAGTCTAACAAAAGCACGCTTAGAAAATTTCGCAGAATTTTTAACAGCTGAACCACAGACTAACAGACATGACAGTATGTGTAAATTCTTATAAAAATAATTTTTCGTGATGCACTAGTTCCACCTATATTGTACTGCGCGAACTATTTACTATCTGTACACCCCTTGTGATATGTATAAGTTTTTTTACTAGTTGGTTTCCCCTCGTTTGTCAACACCGATCAGCTGCTTGCAGGGATGCCTGATTTCATCAAAATATTTGAAAATGAATCGTCACAATAAATTTTTGGATTACGTTGATAATATATTTAACTTTTTCGCGATGTTGGAAGGTAACCATTTATTTGACTCAACGTTGTTCATCTAGACTATTTTTTATTTTGTTGGAAGTTTCACCCGAAATTAAGTGGCGGCAGACCAGAAGTAAGTAAATATTGGTTAGATTTTGTATTGCGTTGGAGGATGAGAAGTAGGCACAATTATGTATATAGTTTTGGCAATATGTATTAAATCTGTACCCTGCATGAAATTCGCATGGAGGTATACAACTCAATACATTACAGGTAATTCTGTATGAATGGCAACTCTGTTGGTAAATGAAAAAAATAAACACAGTCTAGATGACAGACAGGATGTTTTTGATAGGGTAACGTGGCGCCATCATGACATATGTGAGTACTGTCCCAAATAAAGGAATATTCAAAATGACCGTTAAAATGATTGAAGAATCTAATTTGAGTGTCCTGTCTGTTAGTCTGTGGGTATACAACTCAATACATTACAGGTAATTCTGTATGAATGGCAACTCTGTTGGTAAATGAAAAAAATAAACACAGTCTAGATGACAGACAGGATGTTTTTGATAGGGTAACGTGGCGCCATCATGACATATGTGAGTACTGTCCCAAATAAAGGAATATTCAAAATGACCGTTAAAATGATTGAAGAATCTAATTTGAGTGTCCTGTCTGTTAGTCTGTGGCTGAACGTTCGGTAATCTTTGAGAAAAAGGTGCTTACCACAGTAACATGGCCTGAGTTTACATCCTAAATCATGCTTTTTCATGCTTGTAACAAATGTATGAGAAGATTCTTCAGTCAATACAGTTGCTAGTCATAAGCGATCGTTTCGTTGAACAATGAATTTTCGTACTCACTTCCACTTTCACTCCACTCACGTATCACTTCACTTGATTTAACCTGTTACCAGTATCACAGACTAACAGACATGACAGTATGAGTAAATTCTTATAAAAATAATTTTTCGTGATGCACTAGTTCCACCTATATTGTACTGCGCGAACTATTTACTATCTGTACACCCCTTGTGTTATGTACAAGTTTTTTTACTAGTTGGTTTCCCCTCGTTTGTCAACACCGATCAGCTGCTTGCAGGGATGCCTGATTTCATCAAAATATTTGAAAATGAATCGTCACAATAAATTATTGGATTACGTTGATAATATATTTAACATTTTCGCGATGTTGGAAGGTAACCATTTATTGGACTCAACGTTGTTCATCTAGACTATTTTTTATTGTGTTGGTAGTTTTCACCCGAAATTAAGTGGCGAATAATCATCTGAATAATTACCTCTTTCACTGACGCGACTTTCGTGATAAAGACCTACGTTCATTTCACTTGATTTTCACCGTGAAGTGATACCAATAAGGGTTACAATCACTTCACTTGTTTTTCACCGTGTAGTGATAACGGTAATAAGGGCTCGATTGATGTGTTATACCCAAGTAGCCATATGCATTATATCATTCAGGGGCGGCCAGTTCCATGAGATATATGGGGTGGGGGACACAAAATTATTACCACAGACTAACAGACAGGACACTCAAATTAGATTCTTCAATCATTTTAACGGTCATTTCGAATATTCCTTTATTTGGGACAGTACTCACATGTGTCATGATGGCGCCACGTTACCCTATCAAAAACATCCTGTCTGTCATCTAGACTGTGTTTATTTTTTTCATTTACCAACAGAGTTGCCATTTATACAGAATTACCTGTAATGTATTGATTTGTATACGTCCATACGAATTTCATGCAGGATACAGATTTAATACATATTGCCAAAACTATATACATAATTGTGCCTACTTCTCATCCTCCAACACAATACAAAATCGAACCCGTTTTGTTACAATATTTACTTGCTTCTGGTCTGCCGCCGGGTGAAAACTACCAACACAATAAAAAATAGTCTAGATAAACAACGTTGAGTCAAATAAATGGTTACCTTCCAACATCGCGAAAAAGTCAAATATATTATCAACGTAATCCAATAATTTTCGCGACTTGTCGTGACGTTCCTTACATGAAACTTCTTTATTATTTCAATAAGTCCATTGGAGTTCCAATTTAAATGTTAGAATTAATTATGTTAGACTGTTTTCTCATCCATGAGTTCAACCAATAGCCAGCTATATTATATTAAATAAAAGTGATGAACTGATACAAACAAACCTGAAATAGTTATAAGATCAAGTACAAAATAAATGTATTTTTTTAATGTAATTTATAATAGCAATTCGCTTGATAAAAACAATGTTTAGAACCAACATACTAATATGATATTCGAAATGTATTAGGTTTAAAGTACTACGTATTGTGGATGCCACGGCGAAGAAAAACTTATGTATAATATACATGCCTATGAAATAAACGTAGGTATTTATGAAAAAAAAATCCAATAATTTATTGTGACGATTCATTTTCAAATATTTCGATGAAATCAGGCATCCCTGCAAGCAGCTGATCGGTGTTGACAAACGAGGGGAAACCAACTAGTAAAAAAACTTTTACATAACACAAGGGGTGTACAGATAGTAAATAGTTCGCGCAGTACAATATAGGTGGAACTAGTGCATCACGAAAAATTATTTTTATAAGAATTTACCCATATTGTCATGTCTGTTAGTCTGTGTTATTACTACAGATCATTGAACTTTGCAATATATAAAGCATTTTTATAAAGGAAACGGAGAGGTTAGAGCAAATAAAAAGCAAACAAGTAAAAATCACAAACATTTTCCCTACTATTCCAGTAATAACCAATATTCGAAAGTGGTGAAGTATAGCACATTTCACATTGTAGTAAAATAGTTTAAAACTTTAGTAACTTAGTTAAGAAATATGAAGGATTACGGAGACGAACTACGGGCATAACAGGAAAAAATGTTATATCGTAAGATATTTCTAGCAATTTTTTTAAAATATTTGTTCTAGTTGCCAAAATATTGTGGGAACATGGCCACTCCAATAAATCTTTTGGGGAGGCAAAAAGTGTTTTGCCCCCTCCCCCCCATATTTGCCACGCCTGATATCATTGCAGCATGCATTCAATTTGCATTAAAAATATAATGAAGCATTATCTTTCAACACTTTTTGTCATGATATACATTGGAATTTAATGCTTTATTTTAATGCAATCAAACATTATCGATAACAGTGCATATAAATTTAATCGTTACATTAAATCAATGCGATTGGGCTGGGAAAAAGTAGAAAAGTTAGTCAAAGTTAACTTTGTTTTCAAATATAATAGTTGTCGGTAATAAAAAAGTAAAATGGATTACCAACATTCACTTACATAGTGCAAACAGCAGAATATGTACAGATTTATACACAGAGCAGAGTGTATAGGCTACCGAAATACAAATGCAGTTTACCGTCATCCAAGGATCAGCCCTAGAAAATGAGTATATACTGGAAAAAATGGACAAAGTTGAATGTTCGATAAAAAGTGCTTAACGTTTGTAATGAAAAGAATTATTTAAAATTCTTGTCTCATATTTTGTAACAATTTTCCAATTATTTTCAAAACTCGTCGAGCTGAGTCGAATGAAACAGTAAAGGTCTCCAGGACTCCGATCGAATATAAGACAAAACATCCTTTTTAAAAGTTTATTTGTATCATTGTTATTTGAGTATTTGTATTCTTAGATAATAAAGGCATTAACATTAATATAACATTTTCAATGTGTAGCTTTTCTACCGAGACGGTAGAGGCAGTCTTTGATTTGCTGGACGTACATGACAGCTCCTAAAAGAAAGTATGTTTATATCATAAATTTAAGAAATAAGTAATAAATGTTATACTTACTGTGTCCAGCAATGTGGCTGTTCTGGACATCGCGCTTAGTGGCACGCACTAACGCGATCATACGGTGCTCTAATTTTACCAGTTGCTGTAGATTTTTTTCCTGCAAAAAATAATAATAATCCAGTGATAGCAGCCTATACACGTTCAGTTTTCCGCAGTTTTTCGGTAACTTAGTTGAAACGTTATTATGCCGTCCGAAATTTGATGCCGACTCAGATTGAATCAATTTCGAATGGCATAGTTACGTTTCGACTAAATTGCAGAAAAACTCCGGAGAACTGAACGTGTTTGTGCCGCTTATGACACACAAACTCCGGGACTCGGTTCAAAAGTTCATTACTATTATACTTACTATTTTTTCGCATTTTCCGCGGTTGTTGTTATTGTTCTTCTTATTTCTCTTGTTATTTTTCTGGTTATTGTTGCCGTTGTTATTACTGGTGCCGTTGTTGTTGCTGTTGTCGTTATTGTCCTTGTTGCTATTGGTTTTTTCGTTATTCTTCAACTTAGTTTCAAGGGCAGCTATCTGCTCTTGCATACCCATTAGTGAATGTTGGAGAGTATTTATGCATTCGCTATTTTCCATTGTAAACTGTCAGAAAAAATATTTCATATTTCAAACCTACATACGATATATTCTTTCATATTTCAAACCTACATACGAATATTTCATATTTCAAACCTACATACGATATACGAGTTGCGTGAGGTCTACGACTTACCTGTAAACAAAATAAAATACGCAATTCAAACTGATCAAGGAAAACACGTGGCGTCGATCCGTACACGTGAACACACTTTGAAAGAATGAAATGAAGATTAGGACAGAGATGCCAGGTAAAAATTTCGAATATCTTCAAACAGGGTTGCAAAAGTATGCAAATCCGAAAAAATGTCTGCGCGCCTTCAGGTTTCTATGCGGTCCTTATACAATCATAAAAAGTGTCATTACTAAAAAGTAATGTCATTTTTAATGAACTTGTAAGGGCAGTAATGATGAATTTTCCATGCAAATTTGGAATGTCATTATTTTAGTAATTATTAAAAATGATATTAATAATTATCGTGTAAGAGCCGTTTAGAAATTATGAAACACAAAACTGCCCACTGAGCAAGTGATTATATTTTGTTGGTCGTTGACAAATGTATAGCGGCCCTTACACGATCATTAGAAGTGTCATTACTAAAAAGTAGTGACACTTTTAATGATCGTGTAAGGTCTGCGAGTTCAGTAATGACATGAGTAATGATGGAATTCCGGATTTTCCATCATTACCAACATTATTTCTTCTTCTTATTATTTTTGTGGAAGTGCTGAATATCGTCAGTTGTATTAGATGAGAAAATTTGACAACCATGAAGTAAACATTCTCTTCAGAGCTGTACGTGAAAAAAAATTCTGGAAATGACAAACCTTAACGTTTCAATGACAAATAAAATTTACTTTCAGCTAAACGAAGATAAATTATATTGCTAATATTATTTAATTGCTGAGGAAAAGTTATTCTGGTTACAAGCCCCGTGCGTGTAATGCTAAAAAGTAATGATGTACAGTAATGCAGTAATGACGAGCGTTTGAGCAGAAGTGTCATTACTTAGTAATGACACTTTTAATGATCGTGTAAGGGCGGCTTATAGATTTGCAGACAAATCTGTACACGGAACCGCAAATCAACCTAATTTTAAGTACATTCCACCCAATTTGGGGGTTTCGATCAATAACCTAATTTTAGGTAAAGTGGCTCTAGGTAGTTTTCGTAAGACACATGCAAAAAAATACTCAAAGATGAGTTATATTTACTCTATAGTTGAGTCATATTGACTCAATTTCAAGGTTATACGGTTTACTTAATTTTAGCTTATTGAACGAAACTCTCGCTGTTGGGTGGTTTTGCTCTTTGTATTTTGACAACAATTGAAGGAGCGAATGAAAGGAAGAACTCAAAATTAAGTAAAAAGAAGTCAAATAATAGGTAGTTTTTATTTTCCGTGTAGACTTGGTATCTCTGGATTTGACCTAGGACAGGACCTGACAATTGTTAGTCCACTTTTAGGACCAATTTCGGACCAGCACGTGATTGGTTGAAATTGACATAAGCAAGTACAAGTTGTTGAAATCAATATTACTACAGGGTGGTAGAAAAAGTGTTGTCAGTATCGTCGGTAACAATGTAGCTTGATACTGGATATTTTATTTTTCGGGTCATCTTTTCAAAATTATTAATTTCAATAGGATTTAAGTTCAATTTGTTTTTAAGTCCTGTCAATGCGGAAAGTATACGAGTACATTTAACAATCACTGGATAATACAAAGAGAAAGCCTGAAATCACGAAGTGTGATATGGACGAGAATATTGATTATGTTGGTTGAGAATTGCACCGAATCTTTGGATACTTCTGTATGTTATTATTTTTCTCAAATAGAATATGTCGAATACTTTAGTTAACAAAGCTGCAAAAATTAATTACCCAAAATTGAGAGTTTTAGAAAAATTTCATTAAGCTGTTTCAACTAAACGTTTTCTTCAAAACAAACATCTGATCAAAATGAATCCAGAGCTATATTTTTGACCGATATAACATTTGTTTAAGTGTTTTCAAATGATAAATAATTGCATGTTATAAGGGGAGAAAGTTTTCAGAATGAATAATTATCTCTACTGGCAACAGTGATCCCGAGGCATTTATTATTTACAGCAGGGAGCAACCGGAATAAGAAGAGAAATATTTTTCTGGAAAAAGAAGCCAGTTGTCTGGTCCTGTCCTAGGATTTGACCAATTTCCATTTCAGCTGTTTCTTAAAGAAGGGCGAAAATTACAAAAGTAAACAAATCAAATTTCTCTCACCTACCAATAAATGCTTCAAAATCCTACAATTTTGCCTAAAAATTCGATTGTGAGAGTCAGTATTACAATTTGGCACCGCACATTTCATAACGATATCACAATTTAATCAAACATATAAAAACTAACTTCATATACTTCTTCGTTGTTTTCCTCTTTACGGAAGAGATGATGGTCACAAGAAAATGGCGGCCTAGCAGAGGGCTGCGTTGAACCTCCTAATTTGACGAATTGCCAGCTGCCACTCCGGTGAGTTCGACTACACGAATTCGTCAACAACCTCAACATCATCGTTGTCTGTTAAGTGAAAATTTCAAATCTTTAAGTCAGCTGACAAATGTATTTTACTCATGAATAGCGAACGGTTGGGTTTTTTCATTTCTATGATTATACTTTGTACTTATAACATTAAAATAAAGCTACAATTTCCTATACTTTTGCAGATAACTTCAAATTTTCAAACAATTTTAAACAATTCATTCTTAATTACATTTGTTATAAACAAAAATGCAATTAATATTAGTGTGATATCTTATTTATAAATCTGAAATAGTCGAACTGAGCCACTACTTTAAAATGGTCACGCAATGACCATAAAAAAGTAAAAATTGACATTTCTCAGTTCAAAGATCAAATCAAAATAATAATATTACCATTTTTCCAGGTGTACTTTTTATTCGATATGGCCTTTATCAGTTTTCATCAGGAGTTTGATCAGGATGGGACAAGTTTTGTGAACAGCTAGTGTTCGCTCGGAGAACCGGAGATTGTCCCCCCGGCACCAGGAGACAATAGGCGAAATTTGGAGTGGTGGTTAACTTAAATATTCATAGAGTTTCTTCTCCAGGACTGCATCTTGTCATGTATTTTGTTTTCGAAACTTTTATAGTCAATCCGATTCGCCTAGTTTCGGCTTGCAGTCCGATGTATGTTTCCATCATCATCTCAAAGTTACGTATCAAAATATCAACGTTGTTAGCGAAATCAGATACAGATTGTCAGAAGATTGTACTGCTTGTGTCAATCGTCCAGCCAGCGATGTCCAGCCAGCGACTGGCACCATTAAGAAGGTGACAAGCGATTATAAATACACTCTCCTACTCAATGCTTGATCGGAGAAATAGGTATACACCCAAACCTCCATTTACGTAACTTATATATGTATATATGTATTAATACACGTACGCATGTGTGCAAATATTTGTATTTCTTAATACATATAAATATTGGTGAAGTAAAAGCGATCATTTATATGTATAAATATATACACATATACGCAAATGAGTGATTGTGTAAGCATACATACATACATATATAAGGTTCGCAAATGGAGGTTTGGGTGTATGCCCCGTTTACACTTCTGCTGGCTGCCAGCATGCTGGTGTCAGTGTGCTGCCCTCTTAGGAAAAAAACGTTCAACGGTGGTCCTTCGTTGGTCTAATACTTTGGATCATTGGACCACAGTTGAACGTTTTTTCCTAAGAGGGCAGTACACTGACACCAGCATGCTGGCAGCCAGCAGAAGTGGAAACGCTACAATAAAGCGAGAGGACTAGTGTTTGATGGACAGAGAAGATGTTTGGATGTAAGGTGTCGGTCGGGTGACGGCCAGGATGTAGACCATGTTCGATGTACGTTGCTACTATGTCTGGTTCGAGTTTTGGAGTGACTAAAACAAGATCAGAGTGGCGAAATGGTAGCGCGTATGCACGGAATGCATAAGAACGCAGGTTCGAGTCCTGTCTCTGAGCGTATCTTTTTCCAAAAATTCATCTTTTCTGTTAGTTTTTCTTTCACTTGGCTTCTCCAATATATATATTTACGCTCAGTCATTGCAAAAACTGATTTTATTCTAGTTTGTACGTAACGTTTATTTTCCGGGCAACTTGTTAGGCCTGCACTACATCTCTGTCTCGCCAGAGGATCGTCTTGGAAGTTATAGAATCTGCCACCTCATATAAGACCAGGTGACAGACGGTTGGTTTACCTTGTTCGCTCGCAGCCTCTCATTCTGTTACTACCGTGGGAGACGGTAACACTTAGCCGAAGATGGTCACTCGTTAGAAAGCTGCTATGCTCAAAGATCAAATGGTAACGGAAGTATTTTGGCCACTCTAATATATTTTGGTCCGGTGTACATATTTCTGGATGTAATCCAAATGAATAACATGCATCGTGTCTCAGAATTTTGAAGATTGTTCAACCCTTTAACATATTAGGTATGAATATGTACTTCACTTTGATTACAACTAAAATTATGAGCACCGGGAGAGATTATAGTTTCCAAAATACCTCCATTACCCTCGTTGGTCGTTGATCATATTCGGAAGGGTTGTGGCGAACATTTTCTGTTCGGTAGACTTAATCTTATAGGCGACTTAACCGATAAATCGCAGTTTTTTTCAATACGCCAGATTTTTCAAAAATGTCGTACTCGTTAGAACGCTACTGTTACTGCTTTGATAGGCTCACAACGCTCATGACGATCACTTTTTGTTCCGAAGATATGACCGCCTAAATAGCGTAACCGGCAAGTCGAACTTTTTCTAATCACACTCTTAGAATAAATTAAATTTACGCTTGACGTAAATTCAAATATGCCGTAATATCTTCGGTGATGACACAATATTACATCTACATGACATGTAAAAATAAATTTAGCGTCTGTAGCGATGTAGTTAAGCTACATATGACTTATCTTTACATGCTTTGAATTGTGAATGTAAGTAAATTGCGACGTTCCTTTTATGTGCATCTATTAAGGTTTTAAGATGAGGTTCTCGGTTTGATGATCAAATTCAAATCTAGTATTGCTGATTCATTCGATTACTCAAATGTACACTCTTAGAAAAAATGAAATTTACGCTTGACGTAAATTCAAGTATGCCGTAATTTCTTCGGTGATGACACAATATTATATCTACTAACATGTAAACATATATTTTGCGTCTGTATCGATGTGAGTTTCAGCTAAAACAACTGTGAAGTTAATGATATGACTTATCTTTAAATGCTTTGTATTGTGAATGTAAGTAAATCGCGACGCTCCTTTTAAGTGCATCTATAAAGATGTAACATTTTTTAAGTGTGTAGCCAAATAAACGACGTAAGTATGTAAGTAGGTTACTCAAATCAATCTGAACGAATCCGAATGAATTTACTATAATTTGTCCCATAAATTCGCCCAAATAATAAAAATGTTTTAATGCAACTGTTCGAATGAAACGAGATAATCATTTTATCACATCACTTGGTGGATTAACAAGTGGTTCTATTTTAATTGTCTCTTTACCGGAGCTTATAACAACCGAATATCTCTTTCAATTCGGTTAGCAAAAAATCGAGCATAATAAATCAACCAAAGCCTTAATTTCTTTACTTCACAATTGAAAAAAATATCACGTCTGCTTAGCGGTTCATATTCCAAATAACAATTCGAATGCTCTTAGTTTTTCATTCAAATTTATAAGGTTTTGTGATTGATTCACCAACGACTACCTGTTTTAAGACAGCTAAATCAATGCCCCTTTTGACAAGTATTATCTTAGTTTATAAATTGTTTATAAAGATTTTATGAAATCGTTTGCGCGGACTAAAAACTTAGCTAGATATTGGCATTATTAATGTATTTTTTTAAAATTGCATTGCAACTCTTCGGAAATAAAATAATTATAGCTACACTGAAATGAAAATCTTACTTATATTCATCAAATTTGTCATATGAATCGTATGCAGAATATAATTTATGGAGGTTAAATGATAACCGATAATCTTTATTTCAAGTGTACGTTAAATCTAAATAGACGTTACCATAATGAAAGTTATAAGATTATTCCACAGCCCTCGGCGAAAGACCAAACGGTTAAAATCGAGGCGAAATAAACCTATAATAATAATAAAAATAATAATATTCCACATAATGTATATTGAAATCCGATGAAACCTAACTCGTTACATAATTTATATTCATTGGATGTGTCTTATGAATCGTACGCAGATGGAATTTCACAAAAGACATATGACAACTTATGACCTTTAATGGAACTCTACATAAAATCTAAATGATGTTCAATAAATTTGACATCTTCATAATATTTATGATATTGATAAACATACCATATACAAGTTATGCGAAAGGTCGATAAAACTTAAGCCAATATAATTTTAATATTCATTACATTTTTCTATTAATCGCATGCTGATTATGTTTAATAAAAGTCATGTGATAACTTATAATTTTTATTGGAAGCGTACATCAAATCTGCAACAAGAAAGAAAACGAGACAGCTGAAGAAAATAACAAAAAATAATATTTTAACTTAGACATATAGTGGAGTGTGTTTTTACAGAAGAATAGTTGTGAATCGTACTACTTGAAACTGAAGAAAGAGTTGTGTCCTCGATATTCGTCGACTGCTCCAGACAGTTTTTTTTAGGAAGTTCTGTTATTTGAAATCGATGACAAGACAGCTCATTCAACTTCGTTCAAGAATATGCCCCTGAAATAAATATCCGGTACATTTCATTACTCTGTCTGTCTAGTATGAGGATTTAAATTTTTCATTTATAGTTTCTGGATCCCAAGTATCCTCCGCAAATATCAAGAGGTGCTCCATTACAGAACGGATGACTAGTTTAGCTTGAATCCTCGAAAAAAGGAGTAGTTTCCGATTATCAGTTTTTTTGAGTGCATCTGATTCGTCTTGTAATAGTAAATATCCAATGAAATCAGCCAGTCTCAAAGAAGTAAGTGTAGTTGAAATATTAAAATAATATTTTATTATGAAACTCTTCATATACGAAAAATATAACAATAAGTTTTTGATAAGACACATATTTTTATTGTTGTTTTTGATTCCCTTAAGCACCATAATCCCAGTATTTTTTTTATTTGAATCTTATATGTATCACTTATTCAATCAAATAGCAATCAATTGATCTATATAGAACTGGGATGACCTCCATTAAAAGTTTTATATAAATTTTATAAAACTAATCATATGGTATAGATAAACCTATCTATATTAATTCGAAATGAATATAATATGCGCTTCATAAATTGTTTCAATGTATGCTGTGTGGATATCTAGTAATGGTTATAGGGCGTGCCAATAAATTTGACTTATACTGGAAATTTCATTTTTTATATGAAAATCTTGTAAAAATAACGTTACGAAGAGTTTTATGTTTCATAAGATTATCTTATATATTTGACATGATGTTGAATACACTTTGTAGCTATCAATGGAAATGCTAATAGTGAGAAATCATTAGAATATCATATAATGTGAAAATGAGAATTTAGCTCAGTGTAGAATAAAACAACGCTTACACACTGAAAATTTCGCAAAATTTGGTAATTTTTTACCGAATTTTCAACAGGGTAATCAGTTCGGTAATCGAATTGATTGCGATCGTTCGGTAATTGCTGAATTG
Organism: Malaya genurostris; assembly: GCF_030247185.1. Lineage (NCBI taxonomy): Eukaryota > Metazoa > Arthropoda > Insecta > Diptera > Culicidae > Malaya > Malaya genurostris. The sequence goes on along the minus strand of NC_080572.1, from coordinate 83,324,047 downwards.
TCAAACTACTACCGTAAATTGTAATGTGATCTGTCGGATTTGTTTTATTTTCACAGAAACGGGTGAATAAAATTTGAATCAGTCGTGGCTATGGTTTTATTGCACTGTATATCCACGAAACAATAAAAAAGTTTTAAGAAAAAAAATTTCCCAGCTGACTAGAATTATGAGCGCCTTCCAAAACACTGTACAAACTGTCGAGTCCACCAGAAATTGCCCTCGAAGGATATGTGTTGGCAGCAAGTTGAGATTTTAAAAACCTGTATTCCAATTCATTCTACGAACCTTTCAAGTTTTTTTTCGTTTGGTCAATAAAAAGACACCTACTGAAATTTCTTTAAACTGTTTGACAGTTAGTTTTCACGACAATCAGTATTTGCGGAAGTCATTTTGATGTTTTACCGTAGCATTTGTTGACATCAAATAAAATTTAAAATACGAAAAGGAGGAAATGTGAATGATTTTTATGTTTCATTTTCAGAACTCCAAATTGATCAAAATGACGATGAATTACAAAAACTAATTTTCCTAAATTTTACAGACTTGCAAAAACTGTAGTTATTTCAAGGCGAGCAGTTATTATTCTTAAATTTACGTCTTTGTAGATGCACATACGATTTAAAGCACGTAAAGATAAGCCAGCCGGTTGGTGAACGACTGGACAATGCGCAATTCAGGTCCCAATGTAGTTCTTGGCCTCTAACTCCTATCCCTACCTCCCCGCGGTGCCGGCTGGGGTACGAGTAACCATAGGAAAGATCGGGTAACCAACTCCGGTGGGACCTTGGTCGTATGCTGACAGGAAAGGGGGAGCTTGCTTTCTTTTTACAGAAAAAGAGCCTACCGGAGCGTTCTCTATGTTAGGAGAGGCTGATTACCGTCCTTGAGTCAGTGTGGGACTCTAACCAGTGCTGACACGATGGCCCTCCGGCGAGACAGGGCGTTGGTGCAGGCCTAACAAGCCGCCCGGAAAACACATGTTACGCACAATCAAGTAAGAAATACGACTCGGAATAATCGGCAAAGACCTACGCAACGAACAAAAGACTACGATTGGAAGCTTGGCACATGGAACTGCAAATCGCTTGGCTTTCCAGGATGAGACCGAATGCTGCATGATGAGCTTCAAATCCGCGGATTCGATTTCGTAGCACTGCAGGAATTTTGTTGGACAGGACAGAAGGTGTGGAAAAGGGGCCGTTTCTTCAATTACAGCATCATCAACGTGTACTGCCCACATGAGACGAGACCCGATAACGAGAAGGAAGCATCTTAAGCGCAGCTGGAACGAATCTACGACAGCTGTCCACGGCGGGATGTAAAACTCGTCATCGGCGACATGAATGCACAGGTAGGCCAGAAGGCAATGTACAGGCCCGTGACCGGGGTGGAGAGCCTGCACGCGGCAACAAATGACAACGGCCAACGTTGCGTAAACTTTGCAGCCTCCCGCGGAATGGTAGTTCAAAGCATCTTCTTCCCCCGCAAAGATATCCACAAAGCCACCTGGAGATCACCAGATTTTCATACGGAAAATCAAATCGACCACTTTCTCATCGACGGGAGATTCTTCTCCGACGTCATCAATGTTCGCACTTACCGCAGTGCCAACAATGATTCTGATCACTACCTTGTCGCGGTTTGTATGCGCTCAAAACTATCGATGGTGCACAACACTCGTCACACAGGAACGCCGGGATTCAATCTCGAGCAGCTACGCAACGTTCGTACTGCAGAGGAATACGCGCAACAACTGGAAGCGCGGCGACTCTTGAAGACGGCTGAAGGAACATAAGGTCCGCCGTGAGTAACACTGCTGCAACCGTATTAGGTACGAGGTTATCGAGTTGAGGAAATGACTGGTTTGACAGCGAATGTCAGCAGTTGGTCGAAGAGAAGAATGCAGCAAGGGCGCTGATGCTGCAACGCCGCACGAGAGCGAACGAGGAACGATACAGACAGAACACGGTTTTCTAAGGGTGTAGGGGAAAGTATTCTAAAGCGTCCCTGTTAGCCAAAATGTCCCCCTTAATTTTTTATGTATTCAAGACTTTTTTTTAACAAAAGTTTTATCACTAACACTATCTTTTTGTAAGATCTTTCTGCTTTGCAAGTTTGGCAGTTTTCGTTTGTTGGAAAATATGAAAAAACTGTAAATATCATTAGGCAGCTTTTCGATGTAACGTTTTGTTTTGATTAAAGAAGCATTTTAACCGAATAAAACGTCTAATGATCGGTTGCTACTTAGTAATTAACTTTTAGTAGTGCTAACAGCACTACTCTATTTACAGTATAAAATCCGGAGAAACAAAGCCATTTCTTTGATTTACGAATTTTCTCATAACAGTCACTCAACGGACATTAAGCCCCACCTTCGATTCAACAGTATATTTCGAGTTAAAATATTGTTTTTAAGATTTATAACGGTTATTAAAACAAAATGTAGCGTTGGGAAGGTAAAAATTGTTGATTTTCAATTGTAATCAATAAATAATGCAATTGATTTCTGTGGCAGAGAATATCTTCTTGATCTGCTTCTCTTCTATATCGACATTTCAAGGGACATATTGCATCATTACTGTGGGGCGTAATGTCTACGGTTACTGGGGCATTATGCCTACGGCAAGCGTAAAAACTGAGAATGTGGTCGTTTTGGAAAATGTGTTTGTGTCAATCAATTCTACCGGAATCATTGAAAATTATGTTCCTCAGGCGTATTGCAAAGAAATACCTACATTCTCCAAGAAAATATATCAGTACATTTAGAAATATCTCAATGATTTCTTAAGGGGGGCATATTATAGCACTTTACTCTATACATTCACGTTAAAAACAAAAACGCATTATTTTTCTACTTCCAGAGAAACCCTCAAAATGGTAAATAAATCTGAGAAATTCTTACTATGGAATCATGTTCCAAAAGCGACATGAAACACAGATATTAAAAAAAAATATCAAAATAACAGTTTATTCTTTCAACCCCTACCAATGAATTGATTTCAATTCGCATAGTAGACCATTGAGTGGAAATTATATGAAAACGCATCAACCATCTCTGCAAATAGTTGAATCTTTGACTGGTCGGGTTGTTGTTGCTGTTGGCACACCACCCCCATAAGTATCCATAAAAATCCTCCCATCACGGCAACCATTTGGCACTCTCTCAATTATCAGCACTCGATCGAAGTAAAATCAATTCAGCCGTATCACTGGCCCGGACCTTCGGTAAATTGAGATGTCCGTGCTCAGGCAATGTGCGGATATGTTATACGATACAGGAATGGTACTCGATGAATATGGACTAATATTTCATGGTTGGAGTATGGGCTACCGAGCGTCTCCGTTGTAGGCGATAGGCACAACGAAAACGAACGGTGATTTGTTCGGCTGACAATGATGACAAACGAAACTAATATTTTTTGTTGACAAAAATGAAATTGCTTTGTGATAGATTGGCTCCGTGTTGGTCACGTTTCAGCGTGCTTACAGCGCTTAGGGCCATATAAGTTGGGATGAGTTTGATTATTATGGTCACCCGTAGAAACAAAGTTAGGGAAAATGAATAAGTTTAGTTTATAAAAGTAATTTGCTATATTTTAACATGAACCAATCGAGGTTGAATAAATGATGTTAATAATAATAATATATTTTTTGACTAGATTTACGGGAGTATACGGCTCAAATTTCTTTTTCTAGTATGATTGAACCATTACTTTGTTTATATTATTATTGTTATTATTATTATTATTATTTTGATTATGTGTGTATGTGTTCTGTTGCAGGTGGCTAGGTCGGTATCTATAAACTTTGATTCAACTAAAAAAGTAGGTCTGATACATACGCTGCTAATGAGTCGAACAATCTCATGTCGATTCTGGTTTCTGAATGAGAGTTGGTCGGGTAAACAATTTCTTCAACCCGATCCCGTCCCGTACCCGATCAAAAATAAAAAATATTTCGCCGTTCCTGACCCGATCGCGAGAATTATTTTTCTTCCGAATCCGAACTCGATAAAAATTTAAAATCTTTACCCGTGTCCGAAAAAGTTCGGGCATTTGGGCTCAAATATTAAACCCGAAAAACAATAATTTTCTTAACCCGAATCCGACCCATACCCGTCGGATTTCGGGTATTTGTATCTCCCTATTCTGAATCCGAAATCTACGTGGTTAAAAGATTTGGAAATGGGAATTACATTATTTCTTAGAACTGGCTTAAACTATTTTCGAAAACCGTGGATTGAAGAAAGAAATCTTATAGTGACATACCGGAATTACAGCTTGGTAAGTGCACAACTTCAAACTTCACAATTCATAAAGTCCCAATCATCTGCTACGAGATTAATTTCTGAAGAATCTCCCGATCAGTCAAGCATGGTGACATTCTTATTTTCTAAACGCATTGATAATCTTTTCAAACAGTGACAGGGTGCATCGTGATTTTGAACCATTTTTTCATCGTTGAAAGTAACAACAATATTTCAAATAAACATTAAGTTTTCAGCGTAGGACTAATAATATGCTAGGGACTGTAAGATCTATAATTATCTATAATATTAGTAAATAGTTTCACCAAAATTTGGAGGCCAATGTCTATGGGAAGTCAAAGTGAGTTCCATTTTGGAGTTTTTGTTCACTTTTTCTGGTTCACCGAATAATCCACTTCAGGTACACCTGTCCGTGGTATTACAACTATTGAAACAACAGAAATTTGCTTTCTTTAACACGAAAATGGTAAATACACACATATACGTACAGATCTTCTGATATGTGACAGAGATTGCATAGTCATCATGGAAAAGAAAGACCTTTGTTTCGCGTGTCGCCTTTCCTCTGGCTTCGGCCTTAATGCATTTTAATTTATCTTTTCATCATTCAACATTTTCATTTTGTCATTTTCAATAGAAAGGTGATAGAATTGCTGTAGAAACCGACTTCTGATCGGAGCTCACATTGCGATTGCTAGATGGGTTCCGATTCCACTTTTTTGAGATCTCAATACTGCTAGATTGCTAGTTGAGTTCCGATTCAAGCGCTACAACTGATGTCTAGTCATAGTTTTGTCCTTACTTTAGCTTTCGCTGGAAAATGTTTAAAATGAAATCTAAATTTAAGCCAAAACGCCCTCTCTCATGGCTATAAAGACTGCCCCAGAAAGTATGGACGCAACCAAAAACCGCTGCCATTTCGCAATGATTCAGAATCTGTTATTTTTTATGGCTGCGTCCTGTTGTTTACACTCTTCTATAACCACTTGTGCAGCTGTTTATTCGTTTTAATTAGTTTGTTTCGAAATGCGTGGACTTTCAGCAGAACAACGTCGAAAAATTGTGTACAAATGGTGCACAGAACGCGAACTGTCACTGAGAAAGATAGCAGAAATGGAAGGAGTAAGTGGAAAAACCGTGCGAAATGCAATCAGAAAGTACCTTTGAAGATAAACCGAAAACGGGTCGAAATAAAGGTCCTGCTAACCCTCAGTTGGATAAACGTACACTGAAGGCGTTCGAGCAAAAGAAGGAGGTTTCAGTTCGGGATGTGGCAAAAAAAGTGGGCACTTCGAAGTCAAATGTTCTTCGTGCTAAAGAACGTTTGAATCTTTGAACCTATAAGAAGCAGAAACAACCAAAACGTAGTCCGAGACAAGTAGCATCGATCAGGCCGAGGGTTCGAGAGCTGTACAATACGATTTTTGCTGGAAATTTGAACTGCATAATCATGGACGACGAAACCTACGTGAAACTCGATTACAAATCCTTGCCGGGACCACAATATTATACGGTGCGAGAAGGGCAAGTGTTAAACCAGTCCGAGACATCGATTGAAGTCGAAAAATTTGATAAGAAAGCTATGGTCTGGCAAGCAATTTGTACCTGCGGTAAGATTTCGAAACCCCTCATCACCACTGCTTCAATGAACAGCGAAATATACATCAAGGAATGTTTACAAGAACGACTTCTACCCATGATTCGAAGCCACAAGAATCCTGTTGTATTCTGGTCAGATCTTGCTTATTGCCACTACTCGAAATCAACGGTAGAATGGTATACTACCAAAAATATCACTTTCGTCCCAAAAGATATGAATCCACCAAATTGCCCACAACTTTGACCAATTGAGGTATTTTGGGCATTAACGAAGGCACATCTTAGGAAACATGTCTCGACAGCCGAAACCATTCAACAGTTTGAAAAACAGTTTGACAGCCGAAACCATTCAACAGTTTGAAAAAGATTGGAAAAAAAGTGTCAAAACTTGTCGCCAAGAAGTCTGTATGGAATTTAATAAGGAACGGTCGCAAGAAGGTGCGCCAGCTAGTCTACAATGGCTAAGTAGCAAATGTTGAGAATAATATTCTGTTGTTGTAGTCTAATATTATCAGTATATCGAAAAAAAATTGAATATCTAACACTTGTGAATTATTTACAGCGAAATCAAAGTGCGTTCATACTTTCTGGGACAGTCTTTAGTTTTGCCATTTTTTTCGATTGACTTGTTTTGGTCAGCAGTGAGCAAACGCAACACCCACTTTGAACAGAGCTTTCTCATAGTCAAATGATCATGTAATATAGAGCCAACACGTTCTTTTGATATCTTTACGATGTTGGCTAGCCCACGCAACTTCACTTTTCGATCATTCAAAACCATTTTGTGGATTTTTTTATGTTTTCTGGTGTTACCGTCTAATTTCGATGTCTCTACGACCACGTTGGCAGTTAGTAAACCAACGTTTTATTTTTGTTGAACGGTATTTTTTCACATCCAGAGCAGTGTAAAATTAAAACACGAAATTATTTTTGATCCATTGTTATGAAAACAACACAAGTAGCGTCACTCTTAGAACAATAACTCACAAACTAATGAATATAATATCATGAAAATTTAACAGCTGTCTGTTAAAGGTTAGTATTAACTAAAAAACGGGTGACTGCAAAAAACTAGCGCCATCTATATGTTAAGCCCTGGACTTTTCAGCCCATGTGTTACAGCAAAATCCTGATAAAACCAAAAAATTTCGAAACAGGTCTTTGAAATTATAGTGGTGTGTACTAGAGATGGTCGGGTATAAAAATTCTTATACCCGAACCCGACCCTTAACCGATTGATCAGCAAAAAAATTTACCCGTACCCGACCCGTACCCGATAAAAAATTAAAAAAATTACCCGTACCCGATCAATAATAAAAAAATTACCCGTACCCGACCCGTACCCGATAAAAAATAAAACATTTCACCCGTACCCGACCCGTACCCGATTAAAAATTACCTGTACCCGTACCCGACCCGAATGAGTAGTTAAAATTTTACCAAAATTCAGGATGGAAAAAATAAAGTGTTTTAGATAGCGAGTCGTATCAGGCTCTAGTTGGTAAGTAAAATACATTAAAATGCTTGTTTACATTTAAACATATAAATACGCTGTGAAGCATGAATAGATTTCCAATGTCTTTGGTACTTTATACTCATTTACAAATATCAACAAAAGGGAGTAATATCTACTCAAATTTTTCGAGAAGCATATTTACCCAAAATGACGTAATACCCGTTGTATTCAATTTTGGGTAGGTATGGTTTTTACGAAACAGTGGTTTTTACAGCCATTGAACATTGTTTTTACAGCCATTGAACATTACCATTGCCACCTCCGGTGGAACCCTCAACGAGTGAACACGGTGAAAATCACGCATTGAGATTTTCACTTGTAGTCCAGTGAAAAGAAACGAAAATTAACTGGCAATATAGCCCAACTTACTGTGCCGTCAATCGGTGTCATTTCAAGTGAGGTGACACCATCCAGAAGTGAAGAATAAGAAGAACTTCGATGCAGATTTTCTGAAATAAATGTTCATGTTTTGCCTTTCTCATATAGAAAGGTTATGCAATCACTTGAAAAACCGACTAGTGAAAATTGGCCCGGAGGGCCAAGTGTCATATACCATTCGACTCAGTTCATCGAGCTGAGCAATGTCTGTGTGTGTGTGTGTGTGTGTGTGTGTGTGTGTGTGTGTGTGTGTGTGTGTGTGTGTGTGTGTGTGTGTGTGTGTGTGTGTGTGTGTGTGTGTGTGTGTGTGTGTGTGTGTGTGTGTGTGTGTGTGTGTGTGTGTGTGTGTGTGTGTGTGTGTGTGTGTGTGTGTGTGTGTGTGTGTGTGTGTGTGTGTGTGTGTGTGTGTGTGTGTGTGTGTGTGTGTGTGTGTGTGTGTGTGTGTGTGTGTGTGTGTGTGTGTGTGTGTGTGTGTGTGTGTGTGTGTGTGTGTGTGTGTGTGAGTGTGTGTATGTATGTGTGTGTGTGTGTATGTGTCAAATAATCTCACTAGGTTTTCTCGGAGATGGCTGAACCGATTTTGACAAACTTAGATTCAAATGAAAGGTCTTGTGGTCCCATACGGAATTCCTGAATTTGATCCGGATCTGACTTCCGGTTCCGAAGTTATAGGGTAAAGTGTGTTCAATATTGTACACCGTCACTTAAACCGTCGAAACAAAAAACGTAAAAAATTTTCTAAACTGGTCTCAAAACTACACAAATCGATAGTCATTATCAGTAGGCAACTAAACAAACCGATTCCGGCTATCCTGGTTCCTGGTATCCGGTTCCGGAAGTACCGGAAATAGTGGTCATATACACCAAAATGGATCTCACTCACTTTTCTCAGCGATGGTTTGACCGATTTCCACAAACTTAGATTCAAATGAAAGGTCTTCCGGTCCCATACGGAATTCCAGAATTTCATTCGGATCCGACTTCCGGTTCCGGAGTTATAGGGTAAAGTGTGTTCAATATTGTACACCGTCACTTAAACCGGCGAAACAAAAAACGTAAAAAATTTTCTAAACTGGTCTCAAAACTACACAAATCGATAGTCATTATCAGTAGGCAACTAAACAAACCGATTCCGGCTATCCTGGTTCCTGGTATCCGGTTCCGGAAGTACCGGAAATAGTGGTCATATACACCAAAATGGATCTCACTCACTTTTCTCAACGATGGTTTGACCGATTTCCACAAACTTAGATTCAAATGAAAGGTCTTCCGGTCCTATACGGAATTCCTGAATTTCATCCGGATCCGACTTCCGGTTCCGGAGTTATAGTGTAAAGTGTGATCAATATTGTACACCGTCACTTAAACCGGCGAAACAAAAAACGTAAAATATTTCCTAAACTGGTCTCAAAACTACACAAATCGATAGTCATCATTAGTAGGCAACTAAACAAATCGATTCCGGCTATCCTGGTTCCCGGTGTCCGGTTCCGGAAGTACAAATAGAATACCACAATATTATATGTACATGAGAAAGGCATCATTACACCACTAGGTGGATTAAAACAGGTTTTATGGTTAGAATCTTAATGATTTATATGAAAATTTTGAAAATCTCCAACCAATATTTAAAACAACAGTTTTCTGATATCTGAATCTGATATGAGTACTACACTACATTTTATATATGAATCAAATAATTTTTACTGGATTGTGCATTAAACAGCTTTAAAATGGCAGTCCATTAAAACCTACGTGAAAAGTAGGGTCTGACCGTAACATCTTATACCGTTTTCGTTTATTGATCAGAGCAGCCCGAAAGCTGACCCAGAGTCGCCCAAACAACGTTTGATATGTTTGTTTTAGCAACCCGCGGTCGCTCTAGATCGGACTCCAATCGCGTAGTTTCGCTCTGAAAAATTTTCTCGGGTCGCACCACGCATCCATGCAAGTTTGTTTATTTTTGCCTTTCTCATATAGAAAGGTTATGCAATCACTGTGGATGGACTTTTGAACCGAGGCCCGGAGGATCGAGTGTCATATACCATTCGACTCAGTTCGTCGAGTACGCAAAATGTCTGTGTGTATGTGTGTGTATGTGCGTATGTGCGTATGTGTGTATGTAACGTTTTTTTGCACTAAGTTTTCTCGGAGATGGCTGAACCGATTTTCACAAACTTAGATTCAAATGAAAGGTCTAGTGGTCCCATACAAAATTCCTGAATATTATTTGAATCCGACTGCCGGTTCCGGAATTATGGGGTAAAATGTGCAAAAAATTGTGAAAATAAGTGCACTAATTTTTCTCAGAGATAGCTGAACCGATTTTCACAAACTTGGGTTCAAATGGAAGGTCTTGTAGTCCCATACAAAATTCCTGAATATTATTTGGATCCGACTTTCGGTTCCGGAGTTATGGGGTAAAATGTGCAAAAAAATGAAAATATGTTTTCTAGCTTTTCTTATAGATGGCGCGACCGATTTTCATAAACTTAGGTTCAAATGAAAGGTCATGTGGTCCCATACGTAATTCCTGAATTTCATCTGGATCCAACTTCCGGATCCGTAAATATAGGGTAAAGTGTGTTAAAAATTGTATACCATCACTGAAAAGGGCCAAAACCGTAAAAAGTTTTCTAAATCGACCTCAAGTCTTCTCCAATTAATAGTTTTTTATCAGCAGACGGTCAAACAAACCGATTTCGGTTATTGTTTTTAGGAATCGAAGAAAATTATTTTGAAGAATACCACAGTATTATATATGATGGTATGATTGATATGAGAAAGGCATCATTACACCAATAGGTGGATTAAAACAGGTTTTTTTTTTCATGAGTTGTTGTTTAGGGCGCGTACCACGTGTTCGTTTTACTCGGAGTCAGAGTCGCCCGCGTCTAGGTTCAAAAACGAAAACGGTATTAGAGCTAAGGCAGTGTGTCTTATTAAATATGTTATAAAAAAGTAGGGTGGAAAATATTCACATAACTTTTCACGTAACTATGATTGATCGTTATTTTAAATGAAGAAAAGAAATGTTTTTTTAGGAAAAATACGCCAGTTGTCAGGTCTGGTCCTAGGCGCGAATGTCAAAACCCCTTGAATCCAATTGTTTATTTTTCGAAAGAACTGTTTTGCAATAAAAAATTCTCGTCAACGTCAACATATTTATGTGAAGTACAAATGGTCGGGTAATCGATCAGATAAAAAAATTTACCCGTACCCGACCCGTACACGAGTGAGCAGTAAATTTTTTTACCCATACCCGACCCGTACCCGATTGAAAATAAAAATTTTTACCCGTACCCGACCAAAAACCCGACGGGTACGGGTACGGGTCGGGTTTCGGGTAAAATACCCGAGACTCGACCATCTCTAGTGTGTACCCCGATATGCAGCAAAATAGACAAAAATAAAATCCCGAATCAGTGTCGCCGGCAAAGTAGAAGAGGGAAAAATATACTTGTGATCAGTGTGTGTGTTCTGTTGAACTTGTTTCCGGTTCTGGTAAGTGAATGCCGTGGTGACCAAGTGCAGTGAAGCATGCCTGGTTTGACTATGTTTTTCTTTACTATACTGCCATGGGTGAATTTTTAAATATTTTATAAAGCAAGGGTGCAACGGAGTTACTTTAGATTTGAACTGGTTTCATGTATGACTATTAGCTTTAATTGTTTTACTGTTCAAATTGTATTGATTGTAAATAACACTTTACTAGATAAACTTTGTTTAAATACTGAACCATTCGTGGGAGAAAATTCTTCGCTGGGATTACACCCGCTTCGGATCATGTGAATCGTGGTACAACAATTCGTAGAAGTCTTATCATTTAGAAAAGAATTTGTGTTACACTGTGCCTCGTATTTATAAATTAAATTTGTTGTTTTGGGTAACTACTATAATGTCAAAGACCTGTTTCGAAATTTTTTGGTTTTATCAGGATTTTGCTGTAACACATGGGCTGAAAAGTCTAGGGCCTAACATATAGATGGCGCTAGTTTTTGCAGTCACCCGTTTTTAGTTAATACTAACCTTTAACAGACAGCTGTTAAATTTTCATGATATTATATTCATTAGTTTGTGAGTTATTGTTCTAATGGCGTTTTCGTTTTTAATTTGCACTACACCGGTGCAGTGCTACACTGAGGCATGAATAAACGAACAAAAATGACGAAAACATAAACAGTAACCATTGACTACAATAAACGATTCCATTGCACAGAGCTACACCAAACTTTTGATGAGTGCTACACCAGTGGTATCGGTGCAGAAAAAGTGTAGCACTGGTGTAGTGCAATTGGTAAAAACGAACGGTTTCAGTGCAGCTTTCGCTACACCAGTGTAGTGCAATTTAAAAACGAAAACGACATAAGAGTGACGCTACTTGTGTTGTTTTCATAACAATGGATCAAAAATAATTTCGTGTTTTAATTTTACACTGCTTCTGGATGTGAAAAAATACCGTTCAACAAAAATAAAACGTTGGTTTGCTAACTGCCAACGTGGTCGTAGAGACGTCGAAATGAGACGGTAACACCAGAAAACATAAAAAAATCCACAAAATGGTTTTGAATGATCGAAAAGTGAAGTTGCGTGGGTTAGCCGACATCGTAAAGATATCAAAAGAACGTGTTGGCTCTATATTACATGATCATTTGACTATGAGAAAGCTCTGTTCAAAGTGGGTGTTGCGTTTGCTCACTGTTGACCAAAACAAGTCAATCGAAAAAATGGCAAAACTAAAGACTGTTACAGAAAGTATGGTCGCACTTTAATTTCGCTGTAAATAATTCACAAGTGCTAGATATTCAAATTTTATTCGATATACTGATAATATTACACTGATAAAAATATTTTGTGAATTTACATTTATTTTCATGCACATATTTGGAGCAGGTAATTGAATGGAATGTTACATCACAAAACTAAGCGATTTGTAAATATACAGCATTGTTCGATGAAAAAGTAAATGCATTTCAATGTAATTTTACATCGATCATGGCTTTAAATCTGATTTTCGTTTCAACTGAAGTCTGTTTAATAGTACGATTGGTTTACATGTCGTGTAAGTTTCATCTTTTCTTTCTGTGTAGACTACGACAACAGAATATTATTCTCAACATTTGCTACTTAGCCATTGTAGACTAGCTGGCGCACCTTCTTGCGAGCGATCCTCATTAAATTCCATACAGACTATTGGCGACAAGTTTTGACACTTTTTCCAATCTTTTTCAAACTGTTGAATGGTTTCGGCTGCCGAGACATGTTTCCTAAGATGTGCCTTCGTTAATGCCCAAAATTCCTCAATTGGTCGAAGTTGTGGGCAATTTGGTGGATTCATATCTTTTGGGACGAGAGTGATATTTTTGATAGTATACCATTCTACCGTTGATTTCGAGTAGTAGCAATAAGCAAGATCTGACCAGAAGACAACAGGATCCTTGTGGCTTCGAATCATGGGTGGAAGTCGTTTTTGTAAACATTCCTTGATGTATATTTCGCTGTTCATTGAAGCAGTGGTGATGAGAGGTTTCGAAATCTTACCGCAACTACAAATTGCTTGCCAGACCATAGCTCTCTTACCAAATTTTTCGACTTCAATCGATGTCTCGGACTGGTTAAACACTTGCCCTCCTCGCACCGTATAATATTGTGGTCCCGGCAAGGATTTGTAATCGAGTTTCACGTAGGTTTCGTCGTCCATGGTTATGCAGTTCAAATTTTCCAGCAAGAATCGTATTGTACAGCTATTGTACAACCCTCGGCCTGATCGATGCTTCTTGTTTCGGACTACGTTTTGGTTGTTTCTGCTTCTTATAGGTTCGAAGATTCAAACGTTTTCTAGCACGAAGAACATTTGACTTCGAAGTGTCCACTTTTTGGCCACATCTCGAACTGAAACCTCCTTCTTTTACTCGAACGCCTTCAGTATTCGTTTATCCAACTGAGAGTTAGCAGGACCTTTTTTTCGACCCGTTTTCGGTTTATCCTCAAAGATGTTCTCTTCACCGAACTTCCTGATTGCATTTCGCACGACTTTTTCACTTACTCCTTCCATTTTTGCTATCTTTCTCAATGACAGTCCGCGTTCTGTGCACCATTTGTACACAATTTTTCGACGTTGTCAACGGATTTCGAAACAAACTAATGAAAACGAATAAACAACTGCACAAGTGGTTAGAGCAGAGTGTAAACAACAGGACGCAGCCATAAAAATTGACAGATTCTGAACCATTGCGAAATGGCAGCGGTTTTTGGTTGCGTCCATACTTTCTGGTACAGTCTTTACATAAATAGATCTTCGAATTGCTCCCACATCCAACGTATTCGCCAGATTTGACTCCCAGCTTTTACTGCCTGTTCGCAGACCTGAAAAAATGCTCGCCGGTAAGAAATTTCGCACGAATGGAGAGGTTATCGCTGAAACTGAAGCCTATTTAAAGGAGGGATGGTAATGTCTAAGTGATGAAAAAACTACAAGGATCAGCCCGATGGGGTTGTTCGAGCCGTTGATGTGGAACAAGGCAACCAAAATTTCCAATGATTGACATTTTCAATTAATCGTCACACTTTTGAATCCGCAACACCGAACACGCGAACCCAGAATATAGACTCTATTTATCGTGATTTGTATTTGTTTCGTAGCCGACGAAATTACATCAATAGCCCAAAAGTATACAATTAAATGTTTGTACATGCTTGCGAGACGGATATCGATATTTAAGCTTCTCTTCACCAAGCTTGTGTTCAAGTTTTGTATGCAAGCAGTAATTTTTATAGCGTTTCTCTACCATTACTACCATTTTGCGATTTCGGTTGAAGCGATAAAATATTTCTCATTATCAATCGAGTTCATCTTATATAAATTAGAAATTAGTCTTATGCACTCAAAATTTACCCTGGGGTAGTTGTCAATTTCTCAGGCGAAACGACATAACATGGGATTCCAATCTTGCATGACACAAGATCAGAGCATACCAATAAAAGCTTCAAATCGTTTATGGCACTTTTGTCTTGCTGTGTAGCAACAACCTACCTCTAGCAAGCTACGCATAAGACTGAAACGTTAGCTATAATTTCGCTTCTATTTGTAGATTCGCGTGCTTTCAACAGCTTTGCTTTTGCTTCGATTGACCAATCAGAGCGATGCTTTCCCTTTGATATATAGCTTACTCCTTCAAAACCGTCGAATATGGCAGGAAAATCCGGTATGCCGGAGATTTTTTGCAGACAAAATAGGGCACTGCTAGCTATTAATCAACATTTCAATGATATAAAATTCAAAATACATGGCTCTGAACATTCAAATCAATACGTAGATATATTTCCAATCAAATGGTGACATAATATTAATAATTGATACAAAATTGACTGAGCTGTAATTGTTCAAAACCTGACCACATTTCTACGTGTATTTTTCTTGAGTTTCTAGTTTGCACCGCTATATAGAAAACAAAAATGTGTTCCACATTAAAAAACTGATTTTTTTAAAATTTTTTGAATTTTTGGTGATTGTTTAAAGTCAAAACTACGATTTTTCATGAAAAAATCTGCCATTTTGTAGGTGTGAAACCTCCCCAAAGTAATAAACAATGAAAAGCGGTCTGGTATGGGTCTGGTATTATTTATGTAGAAAGTGTGTGCAAAATTTGAAAAAAGGAGTTTTTTTAATGACGATGGATACGGGTTTTTCAAAACCTGCTTTCGAGAAAAACGAGTTCAAAGGCTTTTGTCTGTAGAATCAATGGATACAATTTATTAATATGATCAGTATCTAACGGGGAAACAAATTGGAAAACTGACATATGAACACAATGATGTAATGAAAACCGCGAAAATGTTACCGCAGAGACGGGACTCGAACCCGTAGCTAACTCCTAACCGGGGAAATTGTTTTACCAATTAAACTACCCTGCATATGAAAACACATGAAGTCCAATTGATTGGACGAAAACTAAGCATGCTTCGCTGTACTTAGCCACCACGGTATTCACTTACAGTCCCGTATCGACGGAAACAAAATCAACAGAAACACATACAATGATCACCAGTCTATTTCTCCCCATCTATTTTTGCGCACGATACTGATGATTAAAAACTAGCTCTAGACGGCTCTACGCCTAAACTAAAACAAATCGTTGAACAATTTATTACTGCAGGAGCCGTAGGGTCAAACATTTTCATATTTTGCCTTTCTCATACAGAAAGGTTATGCAATCACTTGAAAACCCGACTAGTGAAAATTCCCCCGGAGGGCCAAGTATCATATACCATTCGACTCAGTTCATCGAGCTGAGCAATGTCTGTGTGTGTATGTGCGAAACAAAAAACGTAAAAAAAATGTTAAACTGGTCTCAAAACTACACAAATCGATAGTTATTATCAGTAGGCAACTAAACAAACCGATTCCGACTATCCTGGTTCCCGTTATCCGGTTCCGGAAGTACCGGAAATAGTGGTCATATATACCAAAATGGATCTCACTCACTTTTCTCAGCGATGGTTCAAACGAATTCCACAAACTTATATTCAAATGAAAGGTCTTCCGATCCCATACGAAATTCCTGAATTTCATCTGAATCCGACTTCCGGTTCTGGAATTATGCCCAATCTTAGGGTCAAATGAAAGGTCTTATGGTCCTACCAAAAAATATTGCATGTTTTCGGATACAACAAACATTTGAATCGTAATTTAGAGTGCGATGGCAAAATTGCATAAAATCTTCAGAACTTGAATATAAACTAGTGCATTGAACTTGCATTCAAAATGTAACTGAGCATTATTTTACAACAACCTTCCGCTGCGCTATATATCGACATTCAATGCTATATTTTGGAGCAACGAAACTTTATCAATAACTATAGGAATAATAATCCTATAAGAGTCTAATAATCAAATTCATAATAGCATAGTAAAAACATGTGTAACTCCGCTGCATTTAATCAAATTTCGCTCGAATTTTCAAAGCTGAATTAATGTAGAGTTATAATGCGTCGTGGTTAGTTGGGTTGTTCTGTACATTTAAGTGGGGACATGGGGGCGGCCCATTTGGCAAAAGGTCATTTGGTATAATACAGTTTGGCATAACGCCGTTTGGCATAAAGTCATTTGGTATAACAGTCATTTCGCATAATGGTCTTTTGGCCCAAGATAAACTCGTAGTGGTCTACGATTTCTCATGTATCATTTGAATAGGACCCCTCGATGAACTCGGTTCAATGTCAGTTTCAGTCTAATCATCATTTGAAGCAAAACAAGAAGCGTCTGATCGCTACAAGCGTCGTAACTATGACAATATTTGTTTATGTTTGGATATGTTAGCACCCCGGCTGAAATTTTTTTTATCCAGTTGCGGGTGTTTGCCCAGATTACCCAAAGCTAGGGGTCAGTCAGCAGGTCATCGAAAACGATGAGAGCTATGATAATCTCGGTAAATTGAATCAAACTGTACTAAACAGCATGTTATTCTGATATGCTAAATGACCATCGCAGTACCTAAGATTTGTAAATTTTGAACAAACCAAAGAAATATGTAATTGTTTGTGGAGGGTTCAAAACCGAAATCTCTTATTCGAATAGTTGTTTTGACCTCACCCACTACAGGTAGGCGTGCAAGCGACAAACGAGATGTTTATATATTCCCGCCGCCAGTTTCCTACCGAAGAGTACATCGGGAGATAAGGATCAGTTCTCACGGTTGTGCCCAGGTGAGAGAGAAATAATCAAACAAAGTGAACGATGAGATGAAGGGGGTAGGGGGGAGATGAGGGCTCAGAAAGCTATCACTGATTCCTTCTCACGATCATTGTCTGTATTTTCTCTCGTCTGGAAATGACGCGCGTGCGTGCCGCGCCCCAATTTAGCCTACAAGGATGGGATGCTCTTGCTCCCGCTCTTCCTTATCACACGTGTGGATGCTGGATGCTGAACTCTGTCGGGCGTGGAACTGGTGAATCCGAGAAGGAAAGCTTCTGACACATGGGATAACTTGTTCGCGAGAGAACGAAACGAGAACGTACTACGAAGGGAAGGCTCCCAACTGAGCTGCTTTTCTGCAACTGCTTCACCGTCGGTTGTTACTGTTCCGAGCGTACTATATTCGATTAGTCCCGGACGAGACTTGGTTCAGATCTCCTGTGCCAAAAATCCGTGCAGCGTGGTGCGAGTGCATTTTTTTGGGGGATTTTTTTGCACGATTCTAGGACTACCTCGGCGGTCCTGACGATACCGTCGCGTCTCGTCTCTTGATCGCCACGTGCTGTTG
This sequence comes from Malaya genurostris, assembly GCF_030247185.1. Lineage (NCBI taxonomy): Eukaryota > Metazoa > Arthropoda > Insecta > Diptera > Culicidae > Malaya > Malaya genurostris. The sequence goes on along the minus strand of NC_080572.1, from coordinate 83,306,025 downwards.
TCTACTACACACTCACCGAGACATCAGGTGTTAGTGAATGGGACTTATATAGTAAAGGTTCGGACAGAATAACAGCGAAAAGTGAACGCTTGAAGAACGAAAAACAGTGGATTGTGATGGATTTCTGCTGGGTCCGCTGATTTTGCAAATCCAAAAGGACTGCTAGAAAGGCATATCACAGAAACGGTGTTTTATTTTAGGTCCACAGAAGCGTCTACTAACGCAGATATTTGCCGAGGTGAATGATTAATGTAGTGGAAAGAAGTTAGGTGAGCTTTTTTCATCTGACATCCTGTGGTTGGCATGAGATTGTGGATAAGGCGTATGTGAAGAAAATTTCGATGATCGTTATGTTAGGTGGCTTTCTGTGCGGCCAGGAGTTGGAGTGTGTTATTGTCACAACAGGAAGGAATACAATTGTTTAAATATTTACGTGTGAAAGAAGACTTGAAACTGATGCATTATTAATTCAACTAGATGAAGCTTAAAGAATCTAATATAAAACCTAACCCGAAGCAGCGGAGAACGTTTACTGTGAGTATTAAATCAATGTTCGCTGCTGAGCTACAGTATGTGGTGTCATATTTGCACGGTAAATTATCCGAAGTGTTGGCAAAATGCATCAAGATTATGGTTGAGCAGTTACCTATCTCGCTTCACTTCACGCATATCAGTCTGGCTGGAAGATAGCATCTATCTTTTCGACAGATTGTCTTACCTTGACCTCGATTCGTTAACCTTTGTCCAAGTGAAAAGAACGACAATACTGGAATGAAGCGCTGAAGGGTGGGTGCGTTTCTCATAGATGTGCTTTTAAGGATATTTCGAGCAGTTCAATAACTTTTTGAGGGCTCTTACTTCCCATTATGATAGCTAGCCACAATCCTGCATAGGCATGTTGTGAGAAATTTCAACATCTTTCTCTTGTATGTATGGATCGCAAATTCGTGTACTCGTGTGCGTGAATATATAAGCATACTCTTGAAAAAAATCTATACACGGAACGACCGAAATTAGCTCTGCGCCTAATTCGTATTACTGTTTTTGAATTAGTTGATTCTAACAACAAAATTTCCAAAATAACTATAAAATTAGTTAAAATGTAGAATTTACTGTGCTGAAAAAAACTCTTATTTTTAGAGAATGTGTTTAGTTGGCGAATATTCTGGACACAAACCAGCAATATTTCAATCCAACACGAAATTCTCATTGACAACTAATTTCGTTATTAAAATCAGAAACTTTGATTCTATTTATCTATCACCGTCATTACTGAAGGACAGCAGTGTCAAAGCAAAACAATCCATTAAAAAGCTAAAAGGGACAGTCTTGTTGAAACTGCTCGCAAATTGTTTAGATGTTTTTCGCATGTGTTACGTAAACTGTTAGTGGAAAGTGTATTTATTCAGAATTTGTGCGCACTTGAAGCGATTGTGCGTAATAATGTTTTTACGCGGAACAGTGATGTGAATTTCGAATGTTTCACTCTAATTGTGATGAAGGTTTTTTGTATCTTCAAACCTTCCGAGATGCGCCGTCCGGTGTACTATTTGTATTCGGTTTTTGTTTTCCGAGTGCTCAAAGTTTTCAGTGAGAATGAAGAAACAGTGATTTAGAAGAAAAAAAATTCAAAAAGATGTTTACGTTTCGTTTATGTCTTTTTCTCCAACACAACATCGTATTTATACCTGCCAATATAGAAAAGACAACCGCGTCTGAATTTTTTTCGGCAGTAGTGTGCCATCTAGTGGCTAGTAGTCATTAAGGTGTTACCGTTTCGGTGACAGGGCGCCATATAGCTGCAGATTGCAGAAGCCAATTCAACCATTCATATTGGTTGAAAACAACATTATATTTCTTTAATTCAACTAAAAAATTAGTTGACTGGATATGAAGTGTGCCTTAGCTAAGAAATGACAGTACGTTTAATTTGTGAATTCAACTAAAAAAAATAGTCATTTCAACAAATATTTTATTATTATTAAGGGAATGAGAATAAAAAATCTAAATCAGCAAAAGTAAGATTTTTTTAGTTGTCTCAAAAAATAACTAACTAAAATCAGCAAATCAACTAAATTTTTCGCGAAAATGCTGATTTCGGTCGTTCCGTGTAGAAAAGCTGTGTTATCAATTAGGTTCTGATCCGGATTTTATCATATGATTTGCAGAGCGAAATATTCAGAAGTTGAATTCATTCAACCTTAAAATGTCTTAGGACGAAAAACACTCCGGTTGAGGAATACCTCAACTTTATCAGCGAAGCAATGAGTGGGTGGATAGACAACTTCCTGGACAACAGGACTGAAGATAAAGATTCTTGATTCAAATCGCAACTTATACCCTTTTGCGAGTGCTACACGAAACCTGCTCAAATTTTCGTGGTAGCTGAAATGTTATGTATTCGCGGAATGGAAAATCATTTGGCGGAGAAAACTGACAGCTAGCAATTTTTCTCAGCATCTTACCAGCCCGAAACATTTTCACGGTAGAGCGTTCAATGACTAATGATGATTTTCCTCCCATAAACATGAGTATCACAAGTTGTTGTAGCTGTTATCAGAGCTGATTCGGAGAGTTTTTACAGCGAGAGTGAACTGCTCTCAGTGCACGAGAATCCACTGAAGTTAAGTGTGAGAAGGTGACCGAATACCGAAACAGCTTGTTCAGTTGACAGCCCTGTCAGATGAGAAATAAAAAAAAAATAGTTGTTTCTCACCGCAGGCAAGATGTTGAACTAACGGAAACAGAAAGCATGAATTTTTTATAAATGTAAACTGAATGAGAAGCAAGTTTTTATGAGCCGTTGGGGAAGACACAATATTCTTGCCTGTAGTATAACGAATAGTATGGTAAATTTGTTAGGAATTCGTGACAGAATCGACTCCTTTCCATAAATGATATTTCTTTCGCTCCCAGTTTAAAAAAATTTGTAATGTGGAATATCCTCCTAGGGGTGCACAGATATATTATTGTTTTATGTGAAGAATTATATTTCCTTAGTGTAGCATACAGGGCTGAGAAAATAAAGACCAAAACCTCATCAAAACGAGATCACTGCCGAAGAATCTTTTCAAGATCAGTTGATCAGTGAATTTTAAATCACATCGATAAATATCGGTACTGATCTTTTGTCACACAATGGGTAGTGAATTTGAGTTAAAATGATTCTTGATTTATGTAAGTTCAATCATTGGATGATTCGATAAGCTTTGATGTTGGTGGAGGAAAATCACATATGATTAAGATAAGACATGACATGATCTACGTCTGAAATCGTTGATCTCCCGCCCTTTTTCAAATGGAGTACAATTGAATAAACTGCACCAGAATCAGATAAGAGAAATTCTTATGATATACTATTATCAATGCTAGAAAATCAAATTACTGAAAAAAATGTCAGTTCATTACTTAAGTTAAACCGTTTGAAGGCATATTTTTCTTTTTTACTCATATTAGTCAAAATTGATTAATTTCGCTAATTTACTCGTTCCTCCGTGCACTTTTGTTGATCACAACAGAAATGATTTCTTGCATCATTCATTTCCGAATTTACAAGAAGAAGCTTACATCAACAAATACACGTTTTCCTATAGAATGTAAACGTTTATTGAGGAGATTTTTTCAGGAAATAGAGCAAAGCAGTTATATAATTAGGTATTTCAAAAATGCGCTCATTGAAAATATTGGACGTCACATTCCAAAAACCTTTCTCCCTTCCCCCTGTCACAAAAGGTCACGTTTTATGAAACACGGGGGGTGTTTCATAAAACGTGAAAGGGGAGGGGGTCCCCTTGCGGCGTGACGTCTTTTATGGATAGCCCCTTAAACCGCACACGAGATTAACCGGACAGCTTAAATATCTTACAAAACCTTGCAATTATTTTGATCAATGGACAGAAGGTTGAATCTGTACAACGGTAACGATAATCCTGGGTAAAAACCTAGTTGTAGCGGATGTTTTTTTTTTTTCAATTTCCAAAAAGTGTTCAGTTTAGCCCCGGTATTTCCTATGTAACCCCCGAATATTCTCATTAATATCTGTTCTATGATAGAAACAACACTATCCTTCAACCGTTTTGTATGGTTCTGAACATTTCTCCTTTTGGTAACCGAATTTAAATCTTTACCACTGTTCTAATTAGATTTGAATGGTCGCGATTTCATTAAGAGAGGATGAGTATAACGGATTAAAAACACCATTTTTAATTTTTTGGGTTTCCTTAAAAAAAACTTTTTTAATCCACCTAGTGGTGTAATGATGCCTTTCTCATATTACTTATATTTCCAAAAATATCACTGGAAGATTCTGTCAAGATTTTTTTTTTCAATCTTGAATAAAATAAGAAAATTTCTTTGGGTATAAACTAACATAACCTTTTAAATTTGTAAACAGTTATGTGAGGTTAATAAGAATTTTTCTTTATTTTGCATCGTCGCACTAAATGATTAAACACACTTTACCCTATAGATCTGGAACCTGAAGTCGGACCAGAAAGAAACTAAACCTATAAGACTATAGAAACTTTTATTTGAGCCTGTTTGTGGAAATTGATCAAATCATCTCAGAAATAGTTAAATAAGTCTCGTTTTAGAGTTTTTGATCACTATTTACGGTACTTCTGGAATCGGGAACGTAGAACCAGTATAACCGAAGTCAGTTCGTTTAGTAAGTAACTAATATAGACTACAAATTGAACAAAAGATTAACAAATTAACATTTTTTTCACCTGAAAAATATAGATTTGAATGTGGCAACCCTGCACGCTATACGAAATTAAACAAATCACGTTGCGAACGGAGCAAAGCCGCACGTATCGTCGCGTACTAGTTTTGCATCGTCATTTTTAATGACAATTTGAATGTTTTGACACTCATCGCCCTATAATTTCGGAACCGGAAGTCGGATCTGGACGAAATTGTACAGTATATTTAAAGACAATGAAAGCTTTAATTTGAATTATGATTCGTAAAAATCGGTTTATCCGTTAGAGAGGAATCGAATTGAGTTCCGTTTTTGGAGATTTTCTTCACTATTATCGGTGCTTTCGGAAGCGGAAACCGGGAAATAGTCTTCCCAAAGTAGTTTCATATATTCACTAACTAACAAGATCTGCCAACTAGATGAATTAAGCAGTAAGTTGTATAAAAATGTGCACCTCGTTTCGCCATCACTCACTAATCGCACTGTAATACCGGTACCGAAAGTCGGATCTGGATTAGTTTTCCGGGGACTTTTTAAAGAATTTTAAGACTTGTTATTTGCTTCTTAGTTTGTAAAGTTTGTACAGAAATTTCCGCGAAAATTAAGTGCCCATTTACTCATAATTTGGCACATATTTCCTTGTAATTACAGAACCGGAAATTGAACCGGGATAAAATTCAATAGCGATCCATGGAACCATAACACCTTTCGTTTGAATCTATGTTTGTGTACACATTTCACTTTTTTGGTGCACAACTGAGTCGAACGGCCCTCCGGGCCTCCGTTCTAAAGTCGGTTTTCACAGTAATTTCATAACCTTTCTATATGAGAAAGGCAAAAATAAACTTAAATGTTTTGCATAATACAAAGCAAAACTCAAATGTTTTGCGTAATACAAATGTTTTGCATAATACAAAGCATGTTTTAAAATTTTTCCGTGGAAAAATGTTGCGAAGTAATTTGATGAAAAAGCATTTTCGAGGACGTGTTTCTGAAATCATGATTTGCGGTGTCCACTGGATCTCAGCGCAAAATTATCAGAGAGCAAAAAAATCCATATAACATAATTGTAGTAGATGTTTCTCTAGACTCCTACGATTTTATTTGATGTATTTTATTTTTTTCTGAATTTTTGGTGGTTGTTTAAAGTCAAAACTGCGATTTTTCACGAAAAAGTTTACCATTTTGTAGCTGTAAAACCTCACTAAAATAACAAAAAGCGAAAATGAAAACTTTAGGGTTGGGTATTTTATATGAAAAAAGTGTGTGCAAAATTTTCTAATATCTGGTGAAATAATTTTTAAATATCGATGGACGTGCTTTCGAGAAAGTGTTAGACGCTACCAGGTCCTTAATTTAGTTTACAAATAACACATGGGCTGAAAAGTCCCGGTCTAAGACATAGATGGCGCTAGTTTTATTACATTCGCCCTTTTTTCAGGTAATAGTAACCTTTAACAGACAGCTGTTAAATTTTCATGATATTCTATTCATTAGTTTTTGAGTTATTGTGCTAAGAGTGACGCTACTTTTCAGAAAAATGGGTTAAATACAATTTCGTGTTTTAATTTTATACTGCTTCTTGATGGGAAAAAAATACCGTTCAAGCGAAGCAAAGGCTTGAAAAGTTATGGAGACTCCGCCCTATAAGCAACAAAAATAAAACGTTGGTTTGCTGACTTCAAACGTGGTCGTAGAGACAACGATGATGCAGAATGTAGAGGACGTCCAAATGAGACGGTAACACCAGAAAACATAAAAATACACAAAATCGTCTGGAAGTATCGAAAAATGAAGTTGCTTGAGTTAGCTAACATCGTAAAGATATCAAAAGAACATGTTTGCTCTATATTGCATAAACATTTGACTATGAGAAAGCTCTGTTTAAAGTGGGTGCCGCGTTTGCTCTCTGTTGCCCAAAGCCCAAAAAAGTTTGGTCATGTTTAAACGTAACAAACCGGAAGTTTTGCGTCGGTATGTGACAATGGATGATACATGGAATCATCACTTTACTAACAGCAACGGGTAAACCTCGTCCAAAGTACACCAATCGGCTGGAAAGGTTAAGGCTTCGGTATTTTGGGGTGTGCGTGGTGTAATATTTATCGACTTTCTTGAGAAAGGAAACAGGGTTAACAGGGAATATATTATATATCGTTATTGGAGCGTTTAAAGGCTGAAATTGCAAAGAAACGACCGCATATGGCAAAGAAAAAAATGTTGTTTCATCAAGGCAACGCACTGTGTTACAAGTCAATCAAAACAATGGCAAAACTACATGAATTGAACTTCGAATTGTTCCCACATCCACCTTATTCGCCAGATTAAATTCTCAGCGAAAGCGATCTCCGGTTTCGAGTAACGGCACGATGCCAAATCCTGCCTAAAAATCGTGTTAGCTGATTTGGGGCTATGTTATCACCGGTGTAGTCCAACATTTTTATTGCTTGGAGCACAATATCGAGTATGTTATTAGTGCAATACATTTCGATTTGTGCGCGAAAATTCAAAAATTGGACCGACCGTATGGCATTCGTACAGCACAGCCAAGATATGCCTGAAATCATATTCAAAACTAATTGTCATGAATTGATCTTTCAAATAAAACTAAATTTGGGACAAAATGGACATATTTGTATGTTTAAATTAAAAACACTCTTTATATTTAGCCGTCGATGGTTACGGCTTGCTGAATTTATCGCACCCACAAATCGCCTGCCACACAAAGTATTTCTTTGCAAATCTTCTTCTTCCGAAACTTCTCCGGAACATCCAGGCGGGAGTTGCTGGTGAAAAACTCTAAGCTAGAGATCTGATAGATGTCGTATTTTGTTTATTTGTTCAGTTGGACCTGTTCGTTACACGTGACATGAAGTCCACCTCACCCTCATCTTCCGTGCGTTCATAGGATTGCATTTCTTTGCTTTTCACCTGTCAGCTCACCACGGGATTGTCAGGGTCGCCTTGAACAGTTTGACAATATAACACAACACAAAACACGGTCGAGTTGTCGATTCTCAATTGTTTCACGATCCATCTGTGCGAATGACGTAGATTTTCTACATGCGCGCAAATTATTTTTGTAACAGCACTACTTTCTTGGAAGCCATCTCGATAACCACTACACAGATTGTAAAGGAATTTTGCATATGTAAACATAACTTCAATGTGTATTTACAACCAAGAGAAGGTCTCATAAATTGCGGTACTAAAACCTAAATGATTTTATTTATTGATTCCACAAATTACTCCGATGAAATCATAGGTATTATAACCCTGATCATGTTTGTACTTAGTTTGAAATGATCAGTCCTATTTTATTTCTTTTAAAACTCACGACTACTCCAACTGCTTACTCTTACTGCCTTAGAAGTACTACTGTTCATTCAATCTATACATGTACTTCTGAATAACCTAGTTAGTAAACCTGGGGTGGCATTATGTATCTCGATTCGACTGAAATTTTATCGAATCGACCACGTTTCGTATTATGGTTCTCGATTCGAAGTCGATCATCGAGCTTCGTTCGACTTCACTCGAAGAAGTATTAGATTATCGAGAAGTTTTGGCATTATGGAACCAAAACAATCGAGCTCGTAAACGACTGAACTCGATAAGAAATGGTCGAAAGCCTTATTACTATCGACTATGAGTTTTCGAATACGTTTCTTTTTTATTTAGGTAGTTATCGATAACATCTTAGATTTTCATAAACATATTAGTATTGTAAATCTTTATTTTAATGCATTGTTTTGTATATCGTTGTATATATTTTGTGTGTTTGGCATATTATGTACAAGTCGAACTGTTTAGAAAGCATATTAATTGAAAGCTGCGTGGTGTTTACTTAAAATAACAAAAGTAAGTCGAAATTAACCTATGCCCAGTAACTGTAGTTTGTAATAAAATTTCTGAATCCTGTGGACAGAAAACGTCGCTCAAACAAATGGTAGGAAAAAGCTTATTCGCTCGATAACAATGAGCCAATGAGCCAATCAGCCATTTTTACCCATATATCTAACTCAAGTAAATTGAAAAATTTGTCCAAACACCTTGAAAGTATTTATAATATGCCAAAAGCATCACAATCTCGTGCTATTAGCGTGTATTTGACTCTTCAATAGTACCTAAATAGATTATGAATACTACAAAGAATGGGTTGCTCCTGGTATATTAGCTAAAGCAATATCTTCTAATAAATATGATAAAATACTGCAAAGAAAGCTGCAAAACCTAAAAGCCTTTGATTAAAACTACACATATGGATGACGTAAATTGTATTAGACTTGAAACAAATCATGAGAAATACAGAATTTTTTTTATTATAATTTCAAAAGTTCATCGATAAATTGTGTACAAGAACACGCTTGAAAAAATTCTTTACGTTTTCAAATGGAGTGGAAACGAATCTGCTTCTTGATTTAAATTTCAGAAATGTGTTCATGTTAATTTCGTGCGGCAACTTAAAACCGCAGTATTACAAACAGTTTCCTTCTTTTCAGTACACTGAAAGAATTTACCGGTCACAAGCTGAATGGTTTTTGCTTCATCCGATCCCCATAACGAATTTCATATGGTTTTAATAAGTCGGCCATTCAATTTCTCCTCTGTCAACAACAAATTGAATTGTATGAATATCACTGAAAATTTGTTTGAAGCACTTACACTTGTAAATTGAATGAATCCAAAATGTAAATGATTTTCGTTTCAAAATTAATCATCACAGCGGCCATATAGGAAATACTATTCATTTTGTAGTGCGTATGATGTTCGTACATATAATCGCATACCATAAACCGAATGAATTTAATCTACACCAATCGTCGGATGATATTAAGGAGATTTTCATGTAGTTTGATGTATTACGGAGTCCTTATAATGCGGATGATATTAAGATGGATTAATATTGAAATTATACAGCTGGGAATGAAAATAAATTAAAAATGCAAATGACCTACAATTAAAAAAAGTTTTAATTATGCTCCACTTCCATTTTTAAACATTTCTATGACAGTTGATTTTTTTTACAATTGCATTGGAGTTCAATGAGAATGAATAAGAACTGGTCAAAGTGTCAAAAAGGTATCACAGTATATGAATATTTTTCAAAATCGATGAACTGATATGTAACTGCTCCTAACAAAGGTGGAAATGATCAGATTTGATGAGAAAATATGACGAAGAATGTCTCACACACTTTCGTCAACCAAGATATTGGAACGGATTTTGGCGTATACTATAGTTTACATAAGATTATTCGCAAGAGTGTTTTGGGCTGGAACCGCAGGATGCCTAATAAAACTATGAAATATTGCACGAATAATTAAGTTTGGGCAATTTCAATTTATTTTATTGAAATAGTAACAAAGTCAAAAAAAGTTAATTTAATGAATAGAATTGGTTGAAGCTGCAATTTGTTTTCCTTTAATGGATTTAGATTAAAAAAAACATTTTCACTGAATTAATAAAAAACAATAACATTGAAAGAAAAAGATACAAATAACACTGAAGATAAAAATCATTTATTTAAGAAAAATAAAAATATATTTGTTCAAATTCAAATTTTGTTTATTTTCGCATACGTGTTATTATAATTATAATTAATATACTTTAAACCGATCAGCACTATCACCCGATTCATCTAAAAGGCTTTGCTTCTAACCATTACGACGACAGTTTTTTCAAGTATTGATCTGCTTTTTGAAGTTGGTAGTATTTTTGTTGTTGATAAAACGGTTCATAATAATCGAATGATTTATTGGCGACTTTATGTAAATCCACTTACACTGATTACACCAGAAATTACCGAGCGTGCTTTTTTTCTTTGAAATAAATTCCGAACTGTAAAACATGTCGCAACATTGGTCGTATGTATGCGGATCAAAAATAGTTTCTTCTGTCTTCTTGCCCTTGACTAAAATAACTGAAAGACATTTGGTTGAATAGTTGATAATGTTTCAAGAAACTTACCTTCCCACTCCATGGTAGTAAAAATAATATATTTAATGAGGCACTCTGCTTTAGTTTTAAGATGCCGAGAGCAAGGTTTTCACATATACCACTTAGAGAGCAGAGACCAGAGATGCCATTTATACAGATTTATCTGTATTATACAGATTTTTACATACGCATACAGAATACAGATTTGATACAGATTTTCTAAATTTAATACGAATTTCCCAAGAAATAAAATATAAACTTTTTCGTATGAGCAATCTATTAGTATTTGATTGCAGTGACGAGAGGCAAAGTCTTGGTCTCATTGACACAGCCATAATGTGTTGGAATATACCGTACTGAGCTTTCTACTTTTCTCCCGGAAGTAAAAGTCTCATTTCAAATCGGACGAAGAGGAGAATGTCGAGTCTTGGTGGATGGTTTGGAAGATTACGAACGTCTTATTCGATATTTGTCCGAAAAACTTCATAAATTTTATTCATATGATATAAAATCAGACAGACCCTTCAAGGCTGTCTTGAAAGGATTATCAAATGATCAAAGTATTGATGAAATTAAAAATGAAATAAAAGAATTGCTTGGTTTTGCCCCTTCCCAAGTAATACTTATGAAAAAAAGAGCGAATGGTACTTCTAAACCACGCTCTGGAATTTCCCATGAACTTTACCTAATACACTTCAATCGAAGTGATGTAAACAATTTGAAAACTTTAGAAAAAGTACGTTTCATTTCCCACATTAAAATTCATTGGGAACATTATAAACGGCATAATCGTATTGCAAACTTAACGCAATGTCGTCGTTGCCAAGGCTTCGGCCATGGAACCAAAAATTGTCATATGGATATACGGTGTTTGAATTGTGGTAAATCGCATTCGAAAGACGTTTGTCCAATGAATGAAACCACTGATAAATTTTCATATTCAAATTGCAATGGAAATCATAAATCCAATTATTTGAAATGTCCTGTCAGGGAAAAAATTTTAAACGCTCGTTCGCTTAGACAACAAGTCAAATCAACGACCTTAAATTTACAGAACATACCTGAAAATTCTTCTAAGGCACCTGCCAATTCGTCTTCTAACGAAAACAATTTATTGACAGGTAGATCGACCTCGTCATCATCTTCTTCTAATGTCAGTTATGCTGGTATATTAGGTAGAAATCTATCTCCTATTTCTTCTAATGTAAATAATCAAAACACAGGACCGCCTTGCAGTTCTTCTTCTAACGAAAACAATTTATTAATAGGTAGACCGGCCAAATCATCTTCTTCTAATGGCAGTCTACCTACAAATATTCCTTCAATGCCATTCGCTTCTTTAAATGAAGTCGATTTAGGCGATATAACTGAAAATAAAATGATCTACCTACAAGATCAACTTTTTCAAATGATCATCCAAATGAATTCGACTTCATCACTTTTTGAAGCATTTCAAATCGGATGGAAATTTGCAAATAATATTATAATGAATTTAAAATTTAACAGTGATGTTAAATAATTATTTGAATATTTTAAATTGGAATGCTCGATCTTTGAAATCGAGTGAAGATGAATTTTATAATTTTCTCAAAGTTCACAAAATTCATATTGCCATTGTGACAGAAACTTTTCTTAAACCAAATGTAAAATTGAAAAGTAATCCACATTATGTGGTTCATCGATTTGACAGGTTTACTGGAATTGGTGGTGGAGTTGCCATTTTTGTCCAACGGCAAATTAAACATCGAATTTTACCTTCTTTCAATACTAAAGTTATTGAAAGCTTGGGAATCGAAGTTGAAACCATTCATGGAATTTATTTCATCGCTGGAGCATATTTGCCATTCCAATGCACCGGCGAACAATTAAATTTCTTTAAAGGCGATTTGCAAAAACTTACAAGATATCGATCGAAATTTTTCGTAATAGGGGACTTAAATGCTAAGCATGTCCAGTGGAATTGTAGGCAAAATAACAGTAATGGTAAAATACTTCATAATCAACTCTCAGCTGGTTACTTTACAGTTCTTCATCCCAGTAATCCTACTTGTTTCTCTTCCGTGAAAAACCCGTCTACAATTGATCTGGTTCTAACAGATCAAAGTCACATTTGTAGTGAACCGATTACTCATGCTGATTTTGACTCAGATCATCTTCCTGTAACATTCAGACTTTCCAACGAAGCTATAATTAATCCAATTAGTTCTATTTTCAACTATCATAGAGCTAATTGGTTGGATTACAGATCTCACATTGAAAATCATGTGGATCATGAAACTATTTTAGAAAATTCTGCGGACATCGACACAGCAATTGATAATTTGAATCATTACACGGAACGACCGAAATTAGCTCTGCGCCTAATTCGTATTACTGTTTTTGAATTAGTTGATTCTAACAACAAAATTTCCAAAATAACTATAAAATTAGTTAAAATGTAGAATTTACTGTGCTGAAAAAAACTCTTATTTTTAGAGAATGTGTTTAGTTGGCGAATATTCTGGACACAAACCAGCAATATTTCAATCCAACACGAAATTCTCATTGACAACTAATTTCGTTATTAAAATCAGAAACTTTGATTCTATTTATCTATCACCGTCATTACTGAAGGACAGCAGTGTCAAAGCAAAACAATCCATTAAAAAGCTAAAAGGGACAGTCTTGTTGAAACTGCTCGCAAATTGTTTAGATGTTTTTCGCATGTGTTACGATATATCCCTATATAATTTTCTAAACCGATATGTAAAAATGACGTAAACTGTTAGTGGAAAGTGTATTTATTCAGAATTTGTGCGCACTTGAAGCGATTGTGCGTAATAATGTTTTTACGCGGAACAGTGATGTGAATTTCGAATGTTTCACTCTAATTGTGATGAAGGTTTTTTGTATCTTCAAACCTTCCGAGCTGCGCCGTCCGGTGTACTATTTGTATTCGGTTTTTGTTTTCCGAGTGCTCAAAGTTTTCAGTGAGAATGAAGAAACAGTGATTTAGAAGAAAAAAAATTCAAAAAGATGTTTACGTTTCGTTTATGTCTTTTTCTCCAACACAACATCGTATTTATATCTGCCAATATAGAAAAGACAACCGCGTCTAAGTTTTTTTCGGCAGTAGTGTGCCATCTAGTGGCTAGTAGTCATTAAGGTGTTACCGTTTCGGTGACAGGGCGCCATATAGCTGCAGATTGCAGAAGCCAATTCAACCATTCATATTGGTTGAAAACAACATTATATTTCTTTAATTCAACTAAAAAATTAGTTGACTGGATATGAAGTGTGCCTTAGCTAAGAAATGACAGTACGTTTAATTTGTGAATTCAACTAAAAAAAATAGTCATTTCAACAAATATTTTATTATTATTAAGGGAATGAGAATAGAAAATCTAAATCAGCAAAAGTAAGATTTTTTTAGTTGTCTCAAAAAATAACTAACTAAAATCAGCAAATCAACTAAATTTTTCGCGAAAATGCTGATTTCGGTCGTTCCGTGTATATTATCGAAGCTAGAAATCTTTCAGTTCCCAAAGCTCAAACTAAATTAAATTCTCCTATCATCGATGACAATCTTCAACTGCTAATTCGGTTGAAGAATGTTCGTCGACGACAATATCAACGTTCTCGTGATCCTGCTATGAAAAACATAGTTAAGGATTTACAAAAAGAAATTAAACATAGATTTACTCTTTTGCGAAATGAAAATTTCGCTAAAGAAGTTAAACAAATTAAACCATATTCTAAACCTTTCTGGAAACTTTCTAAGGTTCTTAAGAAACCTCAGAAACCAATTCCTGCTCTCAAGGAAGGAAATCAAATACTTCTTACAAATGGTGAAAAAGCTCAAAAGCTAGCTCAGCAGTTCGAGAGTGTCCACAATTTTAATTTAAACGTTGTGAGTCCTATTGAAAATGAAGTCTCACTGAAGTATGATCATATTTCAACTCAAGTGTTATTACCGAATGACATTATTGAGACGAATTTTGATGAAATTAAATCAATTATTAGGAAACTCAAAAACATGAAGGCTCCTGGTAATGATGGAATTTTTAATATTCTTATTAAAAATCTTCCCGATGTTGCCTTGAGACTCCTGGTTAAAATTTTCAACAAGTGTTTTTCATTAGCTTACTTCCCAAAAAGATGGAAAAACGCTAAAGTAATTCCTATCCTAAAACCTGATAAAAACCCAGCAGAAACATCAAGTTATCGCCCAATTAGCTTACTTTCTTCTATCAGTAAACTTTTTGAAAAAATTATCTTGTTAAGAATGATGACTCATATAAATGAGAATTCAATTTTTTTACCAGAGCAGTTTGGATTTCGTCATGAACATTCAACTACTCATCAACTTGTCAGAGTAACGAACATGATAAAATCAAATAAATCTTCTGGGTTATCCACTGGAGTTGCTCTTCTAGACATAGAAAAAGCATTCGACAGTGTTTGGCACAAAGGTTTAATAGCAAAAATGTCTGATTTCCAGTTTCCTATTTATTTGATCAAAATGATTCAAAATTATTTAACTGATCGTACTCTTCAGGTTAGCTATCAGAATTGTAAATCTGAATTGCTACCCGTACGAGCCGGTGTTCCGCAGGGTTCGAGTGTAGCTCCAATCTTGTATAATATTTTCACTTCTGATCTTCCAAATCTACCCGTTGGTTGTCAGAAATCGCTATTCTGTGACGACACAAGTCTGTTAGCCACAGGTAGAAATCTAAGAGTGATCTGCAGTCGCCTACAAAGAAGTTTAAATATTTTCAGTGATTATCTGTCAAAATGGAAAATTAAACCAAATGCAGCAAAAACGCAATTAATTATCTTTCCTCACAAGCCAAGAGCTTCTTTTCTTAAACCAAACAATAATCACATTCTCAAATTGAATGGCTTGGAATTGACATGGTCTGATCAAGCTAAATACTTAGGTTTAACGTATGACAAAAAACTCACTTTCAAGGATCACACTGAAGGAATCCAGGCAAAGTGTAATAAATATATTAAATGTTTATATCCTCTTATAAACAGAAATTCTAAGCTCTGTCTAAAAAACAAATTGTTAATTTATAAACAAATTTTCAGACCAGCCATGCTTTATGCGGTACCAATTTGGTCAAGCTGTTGTTCCACCAGGAAGAAAACGCTTCAAAGGATTCAGAATAAAATTCTGAAAATGATTCTGAAGCGTCCTCCCTGGTTTAGTACAAATGAGTTACACAGACTCACAAATATAGAACCATTAGATGTAATGTCACATAATATTATAAGCAAATTCCGACAAAAATCGATGCAATCTTCAATTGAATCGATTCGCTCTCTGTATTAGTTAGTAAGTTAGTATATAAGTTCCTTTTCCCCATTACACAATACAAGTAGGTTTAGAATTTTCCCTACACAAAAATCTCAGAATTGCGGAAGCAAATGATGTCTTCATGGTAATAACCAAATCATATATATATATATATATATATATATATATATATAATATATATATATATATATATATATATATATATATATATATATATATATATATATATATATATATATATATATATATATATATATATATATATATATATATATATATATATATATAACAGGGCTGAAAAGTCACCACTTGTGGCTGAACACCCAATTTAAATCTTAATAATTTAATTTTAACTCATATTCCAATAAATAGTTATTTAAAAAAAAAAAAAAAA